>NC_058403.1:169063516-169135269 GCF_002201575.2 Neomonachus schauinslandi
TCTGCATCCATTTGTAAATCTGCAGCATAAGTCATAATCTCTGAGTCTTTTCTGTTTTGGGGGCTCCTCCTCCTAGTCATTCTGTTGATGGGTGTTTGAGGGAATGTATAGAGTCCAAATTATTGACCAGAACCCAAGCGAGATGCACCTGTTTTCTTGGGACCTTAGGGTTGCTGGCCTCTTGTTTTCCCAGCCTGTCTTCTGCGGGAGGGGCCTGTGGCGCTGTTACTCAGGCAACCCTGTTTGGGCGGAGTTGCCCTGTCCCCCTGTGGCGGGGCATGGGCTCAGTGGGAATCAGTCTTTGGGGCTTTTGTTCTCTGGTGCCTTTCCCTGGTGGCTTTCCGCATCTCTTCCGCGAGTCAGAGCAGAAGAGACCGTTTCCAACCCTCTGCCTCAGAGCAGAGAGACCTCAGTCTGTTCTTCAGTGAGCTCTCCAGGCCACACTGTCTCTGTTTCTGTCCGTGCTGCTATAAACTGCAGCGTCCTGGGTTATGCGCCCCTCCGCAGCGCTCCCAGTCCTCACCTCCAGGTCGGGGCACGTCTCTGCCCTTTGTCCTTCTAAAACCGCCAGCCGCTCCCAGTTTGCGCGTGCGCAACTCCGCCGCTTTGGGTTTCCACCCCCGGGGGTTGCAGTTCACTGGCGGGACCCCACGCACCGGGTTTCTGTCTCGGAGGCTGCAGTTCGCGTTTGCGCGACCGTCGCTCCGGGTTTCTTTCCGGGTGGCTGTGGTTCGCGTGTGCGCGCGTGACCCTGCCGGTCTGGTCCTCCACCCCGGGGGCTGCCCTAAAGTCCTTTCCTGACGCTACCGGTCTGCAAGTCTGTGCCCATCCGCAGTGCGCGAGGCTGTCACTCACCGGCGGTGTAGGATCCCCATGTCCAGGCACCCTCCTGCTGCCGTTTATCCTCTGATATCTGCCCGCAGAATCACGGCTCTCCGCTTCGTACCTCAAAACCAACCTCCTGCGATATTCTGTTTGTAGAGATCCAGATCTTCTTACATCAGGCTGGTTTCGTGGGTGCTCAGAGTGGTCTGGTAGATATCCAGCTCAATTCCGGGGACCAGTTGAAATAGGGTCCCCTACTCCTCCGCCATCTTTCCCCCCAAAACCTTTTAATTTTCATTGTAATTTGCCACATTCTGCCTTGTATCTTTGGGGTAACTTATATAACCATCTAGGCTATAATAATCTCCATGAAGGCAGAGACTGTGTTTTTGGCCTTTGGTTATTGTGAAGGATGCCTAGTGTGATGCCTTGGCACAACGTAGATATTCCTTGAATTGAACTCAGTTGAATTGAATTTCCCTGGGTTGTCTAGCAATTAGGGCACTAGCTTAAAATGAAATCAATGCCTTCTTGTAATCTAGTCAACTTTCCTACTCCATGTATTGGGCAGGGCTATCAGACCCAGATAGTGCAAATGCAGAATACTATATGCAACACATGACTTAAGCATAGAAATATTATTCTTATGGGCTCAGTGCCCAGGACGATGAATAGTTTTTAGCTTGGAGACAAGATGGAAATGATCAATTTCAGAGTTAAGGTCTGTTATAACAAAAGCAACTACTAATAGATGCCTCTCTGTCTCACTTGTGCAGAGGGACTTAAAATTCTGATGGCTTCATTCTGGAAAAGGGTACAAATAGCAAATGTATGGAGATAAGCAGCGTGATAAGGGGAACAGAACATAAGTGTTCCTGTTGATTATAGGGGAGATCAATAGGCAGAGATAGTTCATGGGACAATTATAGCAGGATGTTCTAGAAGTCAACTGTTGCCCTTCAGTTCATACTTTGCCAATGATACAAGTGATTTTAAGAAAGTGACCCTGAGGGTAAAATATTATGACATAAAATTGAGAACTATTGATTTGAAAATATTTGGGGGACAGAGAAAATTACTTCTTCCTGCATGAAAGGTACAGAGACTGATAATCAGAGTGTTGATAAATACTCCATCATAATCTCACAGATAATAAATAGCCCACTTGGAAAGCAGCCTCAACTGACTGCCATGGGCTGGCACTATATAGAGTTGAGGGAAAGTAAAGAAAGTCCCTTTCCATGAAGTTCTACTAAGTCCAACAACATGATGACCATACCCAAGGAGTTGGCCTAGTGGTGAGCTAGATAAGTGAGGATATGGGGTTGGAGATGTCTGTGATGCTAAATGACCTATTATGGTTCTGTAAATTATCCCTGTGGTAAGACCAAACACCAGGCAAGTAAATGGGTGGGAACACCTGAGAGCAAGGACATTATTGATTAATTTCATAGCCAGTAGAATGAGGTGTAAAAATTTGGTCTTCAGACACTGGAGGATGCTTTAGGTATCCAAAGATGCAGGTAAACTGTGTCCAAGCCTTCTTTCTGGATCAACTTTGAAAAACATAAAAGGCTCTGACCATGTTTTAGTGATAGCATGTATTTGCATGTAGAGATACATGCATTTTACAGTCATTAGCATTAATCACTCATGTTTGCATTTAGCTAATTGGGAACTAGGGAAAACTCATTTATTAATTTATTTAAGGATATATATTTGGCATCTACTCTATGCTGGATACTGCTCTATGCACTGAAGATGCAGTGGAGAACAAAACCTGCCCTTGTCTAGGCTCCTCTAGTAAATACTTATAACATAGTTAAGGTACTATTAGTGCTATGAGGTTGAAGTATGGTAGGGGACAGAGAGAGGGTATGCAAATGTTGGTAAGAAGTGGAGAGAACTTGCATTCTGGTTTCTAAGAGCTGTGTAGCCTTCTGCAAGTCTCTTCCCCTCTCTGGGCCTAAGGTTCTTTATTTGTTAGATGAGAGGGACAGGCCAGCTTAAACTACCTATGACTATTTTTTTTCTTCCTTTCTGCAGTAGCTGTTGTGTCAGATGTACTGAGCCAGGTTACTTTATGCTGGTAAGAAAACAATGGCACTTTGCCATTTTACATTTCACAGGCTGAGTTACTCTTATTCTCTGGTGTACAAGTTTTCCTTCTTAGTTGCAGATAAAGAGCAAAACCCCAGGTCAAACTGTTGGTCCCAGCTTGGGTCATGTGCCTTACCTGGACTAGTTACTGTATTCAGGGGAACAGGATACATTGATTATCCTGGTGTTCAATATAAACAGTATTTGTGGAGGGGAAGGATAGGGAGAGCCTCTGTGATGGACAAACTGATTTTTGTTGTGACATTATTAAAAGAAAAGGCTAAAAGATACTGAGCAGACCAAACCTGCAAATGTCCACTGTATCAGAGTTCCTATCTGCAAGGGACAGAGACTGACTTTAGCTGGATAAGCTTGAAAGAATTTGTTAAATGAATGTTAGGGAACACAGATTTTTTTTTTGTGAAATCTGGGGACCAGGTTGGAAGCTATCCCCCAAATCCTGACATTGGATTGTTTTGAAGAGAAAACTGCTCTCAACACCACTAAATCTTGGAAGTCACAGTTTGCTGGACTGCTATTTCTTCACCAGGAACATGGCCTTTATGTAACTTATTGCTGCCAGGAGGGAAAGAATGGTCTCTTCTCTCCCCTTTTGCTTCAAAAGCTCCTAAGTCAGTGTCTAGCATGGAAAGGTCACATGGAAGGACTTTCTCCCTCTGTCTGTGAGCCCTAGCATAGTGCCTTACTCAGCATAGATGTCAGCTTCCAGAGAAGTAAGGAAAAAGCCAGCCTTCCATTACAAAAGCATGCTTCCTGTCAGGAGTTACAGAAAGAAAGTTGAGGTCTCAACAAGGTGATAGGTGTCTAATGTTTTCCAAGACAAACTCTGTCACCCCTTTGAATAAGTGTCATCTGTGTTCTTTTCAAATAGCCTTTTTGAAGTTTGCCTACATAAAACTCAAAGGTCCATCTCTCCTTCTCTGCTGAGTGTTATAGGTCTTTCACCTACCTGGGTTCACAATGGTTTTCCTTCCCTGCTGACCACAAGGTAATTTTCAGAGAGGGTCTTACTTAAGTTGCACTCATCTATAAAAGAAAGCAGTAATTTTGATGTATTCTGGAACAGGGATGTGGTGGTTGCCCAGCTATTGGCAGGTGAGTAACCTTGTCTTTGCTTTCTACAATGAAGTTCTTAGAAATTTCCTATTTTAAAATTCTGAGTCTCTGGACCTGTTTTCCATAGCAGAGAGTGCATAGTAGGCAATGAGTAAATATTTTTTTGAGTGGATGAATGAGGCAGTGTGAAATCCTGGAAAGAGCCCAGGTTTGTGGGACAGATAGACTGAAAGGTTGAATTCTGTTTCGGTTACTTCATAGCTGTGTGACCTTTAACAACTAACTTAATGGCAATGAGCCTCATTTATTCATTGTAAAATGGAGATTAAAAAATGGAGATAGTCCTTACCTTGTAGGTATGTGGCAAGAACAAATGAGATAATGTATATAAAACGACTGGCACATAGTAGGTACTCAATACATGTTATCTATTTTATTATTTATGTTAGAGTGGTAATTCATTAAGTGTTAAATGAATGAAAGAAGAAATGAAAGGATGTCATGAGAAATTCTACTAATGAGTGGAGAGCTTCCTAGTGGGTTCTTGGTGGGATGAGTATCACAGGAATTAGGATCATTTTATGTGATGGCTTGTGAAGGAGAATAGAAACATTTAAATTCAGGCCCAGAGTCTGCCATCATGTCTTCACATGCTGCCAATTCTCTCTAGGGTATCCTTGTCCTTGTTCAGCAGTGGGATGCACTTCTTCACCTTGATACCTCCATACCTTCTATTGCATTCTAGCTCAGGAGTCACCTCTTCCTTTGAGAAACCTTTTTCGACTCCTCAGATAAGGTTGGGCACTGTGCCATTCCATGTTTACTTTTTTTAAATTTTTAAATTTTTAAAAGATTTTGTTTATTTATTTGACAGAGAGAGACACAGCGAGAGAAAGAACACAAGCAGGGGGAGTGGGAGAGAGAGAAGCAGGCTTCCCGCTGAGCAGGGAGCCCGATGCAGGGTTTGATCCCAGGACCCTGGGATCATGACCTAAGCCAAAGGCAGATGCTTAATGGCCTGAGCCACCCAGGCGCCCCTCCATGTTTATTTTTGCCACAGCACTTGTCATAGTGCTTAATTAGATTGTGTCACTAGCATCCAGTGCACTACCTGATTCTTTGAAGTTCAAGGAAGGAATTTTATCCAATATCCAAATTGTACAATTGGATCTGAGGCTTTGAGCAAGAGTAACCTAAGCTCCAGTTTCCTTGGTAGTAAAATGAGGATGAAACTCTGACTTTAATGCCTCCCACCAGGATTGTGAGGATCAACTGTGTTTATAGATATAACCTAGCCGGGCCTTAAGGGCCTGCTTGGAATATTCAGAAGACCAAGGTTTGGTTAAGGACCAGGTTTTTGCTTAGCTTATGCAATAGAACTAGCGTTTATTGTGCTGGGTGAGGATTGCAAGCTGACAGGGTTTTAAGTATCTCTGTGGGAAAAGTAAGTTGGAGAAACTGGGGCAATTGTCCAGGAGAGAGACTAGAGATTTGGAGAGAATTCTACAGATATTCCTTCTGTCTATCCATGAGTCCATCAGTAGTAGTTATATTACTCAACAGTGCTTTTGGAGTTGAGTTTCCAACGTTTTGTTTGAGGGGGTCGGGTAGGGTAGGGTATGGAGAGCAGGCAGAATCCCTGATCATTCTTACTGCCCTCAGGATGGCCATGGGCCACATGAAGCGCTGCCCATCAAGGTATAGGCAGTTTGATTTAAAAATGTAAAAGTGGTTTATGTTGAAACTGATCAATAGGTGAGCTATAAAGTGGATCCATATACTGTCACTTCTGTTTTAGAAACTGGACTACCCTGTTAGACCATCCAGAAAATGACCAAATGTCTTCTTGGATCAATCTTTTTGTTCCTTTTCCATTTCTCATTGCTTTGTACCAGGCAAATTTGTAAATGAGTCTAAGTTTATTTTAAGCGTTCAGATTCTTCCAGTTCTGTTTTCTTCATACTGCCCTCTGCTCCAATTTAGTGCTTCAGTATTATGCTAATCTTTACTCACCTTTATGGCTCATAGGCTAGTCTTAGGAATTATATCAGCTATTTAGATATTTATATGAACTTAGATCATGAATGCTTGCATTTTAATCATGCTAATCCTTGAATTAGGGAACAAAAGGCATTATTTCCCATTAACAGGGTTTCAGAAACCACCTACTGAAAGTAGAGGAAAATTTTCAAGCATTGATGACAGATAATAGAAGTGGGTAGTTACCATGCTTACATGGGAAGGTCATTTATACCTGGAGTTGTACAGTTCTAGTCCACTGCATCTTTTAATAGGGTATAGAGGACTTAGGTATCACTGTTGCTTCCTTTTCTTATTAAAAATAAAGTTGAGAGAATTATAAGAGCAATTGTACACTTGTTCAGCAGTGGGATGCACTGCAGTCTTTTTTTTTTTTTTTTAGATTTTATTTATTTTTTTCACAGAGAGAGAGAGTGCACAAGCAGGCGCTACCTGAGTGGCAGGCACAGGGAGTGGCAGGCAGAGGGAGAGGAGGGCAGAGGGAGAGGGAGAAGCAGGCTCCCCGCTGAGCAGAGCGCCCGATGTGGGGCTTGGTCCTGAGCAGAAGGCAGTCGCTTAACCAACTGAGCCACCCAGGTGCCCCTGCATCCTTTTGTTTTTAAACTTATAAATCAGCAAACCGAATCTCCAGAGGCTAAATATTAAATGTCTAAGACATCCAAATGAAATCCACTGATATAAATATGAGCCTATTGAAGTGATGAGTTTCTCACAGGCAGAGCAAATATATAAATGGTTCAGATACAGTATCGACTGAAGCAAGCAAAACTTTATTGCCCTCTATCCACCACCACTCTGCTTTACTCTTTGGCACCAAGTAGGGCTGAAAATTCACAGGCAAGGGAGGAACCCCATAACTGGGAAACTTCCAAAATTCCTTATGTCAAATTTCAACGTTAGTGAATTTTGAAAATGATAGTATACGACCATGGATTTCAATGGTAGCAGGTGACAGGTGGTTACTTTCTGTTTTGGGATTATCCATAGTATACACAAAGCTTTGGGAAAGCAGATGTTTTAGCTCAATCTGAAGAAGAAATTCCTAATAGAGTGGTTCAAAGAAGGAATACATCACTTCCCCAAGTCATGAGTTCCTATTATGGTAGTAATTTCATCACTGACTGGCTCAGTGAACTGCGTGGGGATGTAGAAGACGGGTTTCAAGCATTGAATAGGCGTGGGCTAGGTGTACTGGCATTCTGTCTTATGCTGAGGTAAAGTTTTAAGGTCAGCAGTTACAACTACCCTTGAAAATCTGTCATGCAGGTACTATTATGGAGAGCGCAAACTCTGTCAGTAGGTTAAATGCTCTCATTCTTTGTCTTCTAGCCTTGGAGATGATTGCTGTTTCTTTAGTTGGGCACTGAATTGAGTAATTAGTGAGTGCCATTGTAGAAAGTGATATACTATCAAACACTACAACTAGAATGTCATTCTGTAGGGCAAGGTACTAATGTGATGAGAGTTCTAGTAAGTTCCAGAGTTCCTGAGGAACTCCAGAGGGGCCAGAATTAGGGAAGGTGAGTGATAAAGAAACATGAGATTTCTCCTCTTACCTTAGGTCTTTCTCCCACACCAGTTATAGGTTCAGCAAAGTTCAATGGTGGGTTAATGGTCTATGCTATTTAATTGTTAAAATTTTTTTTCTCTTTCCTTCTCTCTTTTTGAACTTATACCATGCAGAGTTGAATTTGGGTAAATAAATGCACAGTTTATCTGATTCTTGCATAAGAGTCCTTCTAAACATGAGACTTTGTGTTTTCTACTCAATGAATTTCTAGAGACCTAGTTTAAGAAGTTGTTAACCTTTTAGCCCAGAGTTGGCAAACTATTGCCCAGGCCACAGACAAAATTCAGCTGTCACTTGTTTTTGTAAATAAAGATTTATTGGAACACAGCCATGCCCATTTTTTTTATACATTGTGACTGCTTTCAAGCTACAATGGAAGAGTTAAATAGTTAAAATAACAAGTGTATGGCCCACAAAGGCTAAAATATTTACCATTTTGCCCTTTACAGGAAAGTTTGCTCACCCCTGATCTAGCCTTTTTAAAAATTTTCTTGTGGATAAGGAAACATGCATATACTTATGTACTTGCACGTGAAATGGCTTTCTGTAAGGCAGGAGTTTTCTATGATTCTGGGAAATAGCTCACCAGCCCAAGAACTCTGACCCAGAATATTATTAGTGCTTGTTTTTCCACCCACTAATCTGAAACAAAGAACTTCTCTAAAAATAATCCATGAAACACTGCTTATCACTATATCAAACCTGTCAATAAAAATCAATCCCCATCTCTTGGGTGAGAAATTCTGCAAATGATTATGGCTTACGAGAAAGATATTTATCTCATCTCTTGTCTCAACAGCTTTTCTGTGCCTGATTAGCTTGGGTGGAATTTAATTCTGCATTTGAAGATTTCAGATTAGATTAAAAGAAATGTTTATTCAGAGGAGTGGGTAGGAGCTATACCTATGTGTGGAAATGCTGATATTAAACCTTGTGATTAAACTTAGCTAAAAAATGCTTTATTTTTTTTAATGTGCCAAGGGAGGCTTATATTTCATCCGACCTCAATTTCCCTGAATAGAGCTGAGTGAGATTTCCTAGCATAGTGCAGAGCTGCTTATCTTGAGGTGGAAAAAAAAGTGTCATTAACTGATTCCTGCTGAGGCATCATATTTAGAAGGCCTAATGGTTAGCTGGCTAACTTAAGATCAGGGAAGGGGAAATTATTGCTTATTATAGTACTATTTCCACCTCTGATTTGGGTTCTTACTTGATGTGATCATTTTGCTGGCTTAGGAACATAGTAAAAGGGGATAGTGGTGCTAGTTCTTTTTATCTCCATCCTAAATCACAACTGTTATAGGAAGCATCTGCTTCCACACAGCAATGAGTTAGTCATTATATGTGGCCATAGTTTATTTCCTAAAATAATATTTTTAAATACAAATATTTATTTTATTTTATTGTTATGTTAATCACCATACAGTACATCATTAGTTTTTGATGTAGTGTTCCATGATTCATTGTTTGCATATAACACCCAGTGCTCCATTCAGTATGTGCCCTCTTTAATACCCATCACCAGGCTAACCCATCCACCCATCCCCCTCCCCTCTAGAACCCTCAGTTTGTTTCTCGGAGTCCATAGGCTCTCATGGTTCGTCTCCCCCTCCAATTTTCCCCCTTCATTTTTCCCTTCCTACTATCTTCTCCCTCTCTCTCTCTTTTTTTTTTTTTTAACATATAATGTATTATTTGTTTCAGAGGTACAGGTATGATTCAACAGTCTTACACAATTCACAGCACTCACCATAGCACATACCCTCCCCAATGTCTATCACCCAGCCACCCCATCCCTCCCACCCCACCCCCCACTCCAGCAACCCTCAGTTTGTTTCCTGAGATTAAGAATTCCTCATATCAGTGAGATCATATGATACTAAAATAATTTTTTTAAAAGATTTTATTTATTTATTCAACAGAGAGAGAGCGAGCGAGAGCAGGAACACAAGCAGGGGGACTGGGAGAGGGAGAAGCAGGCTCCTGCCAAGCAGGGAGCCCGATGTGGGGCTCGATACCAGGACCCCAGGATCATGACCTGAGCCACCCAGGTGCCCTTTCCTAAAATAATTTTAGTTGCTTTTGTTATTTTCACAAAGGCTAGAAAAAGTCTGTAAATTCTGTTAACAAACAACTTTTTAGATAAGGCATTTATTGGGGCGCCTGGGTGGCTCAGTCGTTAAGCATCTGCCTTCGGCTCAGGTCATGATCCCGGGGTCCTGTGATCGAGCCCCACATCAGGCTCCCTGCTTGGCAGGAAGCCTGCTTCTCCCTCTCCCACTCCCCCAGCTTGTGTTCCTGCTCTCGCTATCTCTCTCTCTGTCAAATAAATAAAATCTTTTAAAAAAAAGATAAGGCATTTATTATCTCCACTCTAGGACTAATCAACTCCTAGCTGAATTAAGAAACTCCCATTCCCTAGGTCTTGGATTATTCACGTGTAATATGAGAGAGTAGATAGATGGTTGATGTGGGTCTTGATTTCTGATCTTCCAAGAGTCGGTGCTATCCATAACTACCAACTTCGCTCTTCTGGTTTTTCATATGCTGACAGTGTTAATTACATGTAGAAGATTGGCGTATGGTACAGACTTCTCCATTTAACTTTTCCCTCCCCAGTCTCTACTGGAGGCACCATCACTCTCCATCTTTCCTTAGAGTGTAGCTTCCCATCTCCATTTTTCCTTCGCCTCTTTCTTAGTCTCTGAGAGCTCCCTCCTTTTTGCTCCTTCTTCCATCATCACATTATCTCTTTATTTCTGCATGTTTTCGCCGCTGCCCTCCTTCCTGCCTTATTTCTTTCCCCTCTTTCATCCTCCCCCCTTTTCTGCAGGTTTGTTTTGAAATCCCCCTGGAGCACACTTGTGAATCTGGGTTCTCTCACAGTGCTGAGGTCCTCAGGTGAAATGCCTTTGCTGGAGGTGTTAGGCAGAATGCTAAGTGTTCTAAGGACCTGTGAAGGTCAAGTACCTGTCTGCTGGAATAAATGGAGCTTCACAGTGAGACCAAGTTGACACAATGGGAAGACCCAGTGGATTTTCCTTCTCTGTTAGCCCATGGTGAAATCAATCATAATATGCCTCCTTGAAAATTGAACTCAGGGAATTGTAATCAGTGAGGTTCTTTGTAACTGTGCTTGAAGGAGTAGGAGGGGGAAAACTGAGAGGTAAATGGGCCAGGCAGCCTTTTAAGAAAAGTATCTTAAAATATTTTTCCATTGATGATTCATGCTTGTCCTCTGTCCTCATTGTCTTGTGTACAGAACCACTAGAAACAATTCATCATGAAACTCAAAACCCTCAAAACTCCTGACTTGGAATTTAAATATGTGTCCCATCCATTTTTGATATAGTCATGAAGCAGGCATAGAAGACTTGTGACCATGAACTTGGTATCTTTCATGAATTAACCCTGCATTATGTAGAGTATAATCTAGTAGTAATATATATGTGGATTAGAAAGGCACTGTAATTGCTTATAGCTGAAGGTAGGTCATATAGAAGAGGAAGCAGATTTGTTTTGTTCTGAACTTGAGTGGTTGGGTGCAAATTGCAGGAAGGCAAAATTTGGCAGAGTATAAGGAAAGAATTTCTAACAAGCAAATCTTTAAGTAACAGGTCTCTGTGTTTCCAGTTCAAGAGAAGCTGGAAGGAAGACAGTTTGCAAGGGATTTATTCACTCAACAAATATTTACTTAGTATCTACTCAAAGTCAAGCACTTTTTTCAGTTCAGGGACCAGCAATGAACAGAGATAACTGGAGGACTGAGGTATCACATGTGTGACTTTAAGATCCCTCATGCCTTGAGAATAATTCTGGGTTTTTTTTTTTTAAGCTTTCAGGAATGGAGATTTTAATTAACTAAAAATAAAAGAAACCATCACACATGAACTATCATTTTTTCTAGAATTAGAATGAAGTAAAACTTACTTATAACTGAAATTATACTAAACACAATGGACAAATGAATTAGTCTCTGTAGATATTACATGTCATAGGGTCATCATTCTGAATATCAGTTACAAGTCCCAGAAGAAAGCTGGTCATTTGTGCTCGACTTGGATGATGAACAAATAGACATTCACTTTTTATTAGATTTTTTAAAGGCTAGTGTTGAAATGCATTTGTATTCCTAATGATAAGACCTATAGAGGAAACTGAGAAGAAGGGGAAATTTATCTCTGGTCCCTTTCTTCCATTTTTGCCTTCCTCTCCCAGTTCCAGAATCTTCTTTTTTTTTAAAGATTTTATTTATTTGAGAGAGAGAGTGAGAGAGAGAGAGAGCACAAGAGGGGGGAGCGGGAGAGGGAGAAGCAGACTCCCTGCCAAGCAGGGAGCCCGATGCGGGACTCGATCCAGGGACTCCAGGATCATGACCTGAGCCGAAGGCAGTCGCTTAACCAACTGAGCCACCCAGGTGCCCCAGAATCTTCTTTTATTTGCTTCAAAGATAGTGGTATTTTCAGGGCCCAAGGCTCCCATGCTTCACTATATCTCATATCTTCCTTCACCCTTCCAAAACTAGATCTTTTCAAATCATACATTTTTATCACTTCTCCTCTCATCTCTCAAGTAATATTCTTTCTTTAATCCTACTTCCCAAACTGTTACCATAACAATAAGAACATGACCACATTGAGGAGTCCACATTATCTGGTGCAATGCTTCTTAAACATACACATTATATACGTGTATACTCACCTTTGTGGCTCTTATTAGGATGTCAGTTAAGCTTCACCAAGTCTGGCTTGGGGCTTGAAATTATGCATTTCCAACAAGCTCCCAAATGCTGCTGCGCCTCTACTGTCAATCAAAAGATGAGTAGCAAGAATTTCATGGATTTGGAATTAGGAACTTCTCACTTAATTTTATGACCTTGGGAAAGTTACCTGCCTCCCTGGGCCTGGTTATCTCTTATTTAAGAATGGGGATAAATCTATCCCCTTTTCTCTGCATACTCTTTAGTCTAAGTTCAACTACAGTTCATACACAGATAACTATTTCCTATTTCACAGAGGGGCCATTTGGTCACATTTTAGGTCAAAGTAATATAGACTGCAATATTCTCATTGGGATGCATTGGAATATCAAGAGTGAACTCTTTGTTTAGACATAATCACTACTGTACTGGATCAAATCCCACCATCTGACCTTCTCATTATGTTCCCTTAGGAAAAAACAGAACTTGCTTTCTGTGAGGTACACTTGACATTCTTATAGTCAGGATCACCTGGGAAAAGTTATTGCCATGGAATCCAACTTATCCCTGGCACACTTTCGGAACAAATTTGAGCCAACTTTTCTGCACGGGTCTGTTCTTGAATCTGGCACTTAGCAGCTCTCTAAATTTAGTGGGCATTTTCTACTTTAATGAATATCTAACTGTGTAAATATAGATGTTGTTTGGTCAGCACTTTCCCTAGCAGTATTTTCCAGAGATAATTTGCCTGCAATAAACTCCTGAGGCAAACATGCTTCCCCTCTACCAGCCTTGCACAAACAGCTGATCTAGGCTTGGGGACATAAATAACCTCTACAGACAGACACTTACCTCCAGAGAGTCCCAAACTTTGTCAGGGCAATCTTTGTCTTAGAAGCGACTGCCTTTCACATTTCTATTGGTTGAGTCTCTGGATTTCTCTTAGGCCTTGATATTGGTAGGCATGGCCCTTCTTCAGGATTGTTTATCTTTTTAGGGCTAGAAGTTCTTTGAGATGAGCTCTAGTGGTTCTTAACCTGGAGTTCATGATGGCTTTGGGGGTACTTAATTTACAAACCCCCTCAAAATATACATATACTTTGGAGAGTATGGAGGCTATGAAGGGGAGAGGCTCATGGCATTCATCAGATCCTGAAGGAGTCTATAATTGAAAAAAATTGAAAAACCTCTGATTTGTTTATGTCCTCTCATTCCCAAAGCATCTCTTTTTCTTTTCTTTCTTTTTTTTTTAAGATTTTATTTATTTATCTGAGAGAGAGAGAATGAGAGAGAGAGAACACATGAGTGGGGATAGGGTCAAAGGACGAAGCAGACTCCCTGCCGAGCAGGGAGCCCGATGCGGGACTCGATCCAGGGACTCCAGGATCATGACCTGAGCCGAAGGCAGTCACTTAACCAACTGAGCCACCCAGGTGCCCGCATCTCTTTTTCAAACACATAAAATAACGATTAGCCGGGGGGTGGGAGGATGGGTTAGCCTGGTAATGGGTATTGAGGAGGGCACATTCTGCATGGAGCACTGGGTGTTATGCACAAAAAATGAATCATGGAACACTACATCTAAAACTAATGATGTAATGTATGGGGATTAACATAAGAATAAAAAAAATAACGATTAGCCTTTACCTGTATTTTATAGTTCTTAAACAAGCAACAAATTTATTATGTTAGGTACTGTGGAGTGTGCAAGGAGATGCAATGAGCAATCACTGCTATTTTATATCTTATATTATTAATTGATCAAGTAATTGAGGATTAAAAATTACATGGCATCCCTTATTTAGACTGGGGATACAGAGATAAAAGACACTATTTCTACTTTTAGTAAAACTTCAGTGTAGATGAAGACTCGTGACCATACAGCCATTTGTGGTAAACATCAGTGTAGCACATGCGCCCCTATACCCTCCCCCTTCCCAGAGGAATTGTAGGACACATGTAGAACTGCCAGAGGTACATGGATTCAGCTCTGTGAATCAGGAAACCTAAGGGACGATTCTGTATATTCTGCAACAGTACAAAACCACATGTTTCTCATCAAAATAAAAACAGACTAACTCTTCCTTGGGAAAGTTTGGGGAGGAGTTAGCAATATCCCAGGATTAGAGGAAACAGCCACATTCATCAAAATAGTTTCCAAATCTGCCTATATAGTAGAATACCCTGGAGAGATTTTTGGTTTTTTAATGCATATCAAAGTAATTCATGACACAGTTACAGATATCAAATAGTAGACAAGGATCGTGAGAAGAAATGGTAGCTCCTGCTCCAACACTTTTCACTCCCAGGTCTTGATCGAGCAGCTTTTAAAAATTTATGGTTCCTAGGAATCCACCCAGATATCCTAACTATTTGGATGAGTGGGAGAGATCCCAAACTGTTATTTTGTGCTGGGGCAGCACAGTTCCAAAGGTTTCCTATGGACTAGTCGGGGTTGGCTGAGTAGAATCACTTGGGTTGCGACCTTTCCACTCACCCAAATAGTTTAGGCCTTCAATGCCTGTGATTAAAGTGCCAGATAAGTGCTATAGATGTGTTCTAAGGAAGGAGAGATCACTTCAGCAGCCGTCATTAGTGTCAGCTTCCTGACTGAAGTGGCATTTAAATGACCCTGGATGGATAGGTTGATTTTGAGTCATACCCTGCTCTTCCTGTACTGAGAGACTGTTTTAAAGATCTTCTGAACATTCTGGAAATTGTGGGTTTCAGTTTCCTCTCTCTCAGCCATTCCAAAAGACCTTCTGTTTACTCACATGCCTAACTCTAATATGGACCACACTTATTGATGGTTATCTCCAGATGAGGGGGAAAATGAGATAAAAGGTCAGGGGAGTACTCTCACTGCTGCATTTCCTTGAAACTAGTATACATTGCCTTGCAAAATGCTGTGGCAGAAAATATAGTGAACCAAAATGAAAATACTCTTGTGACTAACTTGACCTATTCTCATAACAGTCTCTAAATACTAATCTCATTATGTGCTTTGAATGCCATACATGAAGACGGATGCTTTTAAAAGTCATCAAGTGAATGTATTAAAACAGTCTTTTATTGACTTATTGGGTGAAAAAACCAAGAAATGCAAGCTTTTTCTCTTTTCTAGGGATTTTAATTTTTCCTCTTCCCTCTTCCTATTCCCATTATGTTTCTTTGACTTTAATCTTTACAGAATTACTAATAATCTCTGTTCCTTGTAAGCTTAATGATTGTCAACAAAATAAAAATGTATTTGTTTTTAATTTTGGTTGTTTTTTCTCTTTTTATGAGTATCCCTCTCCTTTGGGAGCAAGCTATATATACTATTCTCTGCTGAGGGGACAGTAAAAGTAAATATTATATTAATGAAAATATAATTTGAAATCCTTGGGAGAAATGTGCTACATAAAGTAGTGTCACATTGTTTCAAAGAAGGGCAGAGTTAGGTATAGCCAAGGAGTGGCATAAAAAGTTACATAGGAGTATAGGAATAGAAAAGTAGGAAATAGTTTATAAACTGCAGGAGAAAGAAATATGTTTCCTCTTTATTTAAGTAGGAGAGAAAGTAAAGAATGGATGATTTCAGAGTGCACTGATTTTTCACACTTGACAAAATGCTAAACTTTGCTTTGAAAACCAAAATAGACAAATGATAGCATTCTAGGTTGGGATAGCAGGGAGTTACATAAGAACAGAGTAAGAGGCAGTTTTTCTGAATCCTTTTAAAAAGGATCAAAGAAATTGTGGCTGGGAGAAAAGAGAGAAACACCAGGGAAGGCTTGCAGATACATCTGATGTGAAAATAAGAGCCCCATTTTACTACATTCAAGTCAGTGCCTAGAATTTTGGAGAAGCAGTCAGGTGTTATTCTCAAAGGGGAAAGCCATGCCCGGGTATCCTATGGAGAATTGAGTCAACTGCCATGGATATTAGGATAAATTCCAGTTCAAGGTCCAAGATCAGCATTAGAATTAGGATGTAGAGCCAAGAGTTTTGAGTTGGGGGAAATAGTGGTCTAGTAAAAGCTGAGAGAAATGAGTTAAGAGATTTCAGAAATGCCCTAGGATATTTATGGCTCACTTATCTTGGGTTTGGCAATGGATGTGTGGTCTTTTGGAGTGAGTGGCTAAGAGGCAGAACAGTTCTTGTCATTGAAGTACACATGCTAAGTGCACATCTTCAAAGAGCCCAAGTAAACTGTGTAGTCTGTCTATATATGGTAGGCTGGAGTCATTGCAGAACTGGTCCATACAATTTTTTTAGGAAAAGATGGAGACCTTGGAGGTTTAAAGAGGGAACATATTACTTGTCAGCATAACTTCTATGTCTAGAAATTATTAAAGCCAGTTGTACAATTAGACTAACTGTACAAGTGTTTATCAAATGCTAGACCTGTTTCCTTGAGGAAAATAACACTAAAACCAGTTGTGTGCTGGTAAATGAATAGCAACTGCCTCTCCAAAAAAGTGCATATACACATGTACACAAGTTTATTATACATTTTATTGGCATAAAGATATGTAGCATCCAATCTATATTTAATAATAAAATATACAATACTCTTTATTATAAATTCTATACAATTGATTCTTGCAGAATGCTGTCATTGATTTTCTTTCAAATTCTTGTATCCATAGCCAAGCTGTGGTTGCATTTGATGAATGAGTATAGTTCTGACATGAATGTTGGTTGATATTTTCATTTACCATAATGAGTGATATGAAAACCAAACAGTGAGGACATGTTCTGGAAATTTACTCCTTTGTCAATGATGTCAGTGATTTCTTAATTGGGTAATTTTCAAATACTGGCAGGGTATTTCCTAAACTTCTTGTGCTATTCACAATGTAATGGCCATAGACAAAATAAACTTTTATGTTTAATCTATATTATTATTAGTTTCACTATCAAGAAAACAATAAATTAAGCCCAGATTTTTAGCATTTGCTGATTTCTGTGGTATAAATACTCTTGCTCTGGTCAACTTCAATGCACCAATGTGAGTCACTGAACATGGGAAGACTTGTTCATCACCACACCAGTATATAATAAATCTAGTATACATATAAAATACACGTAAATACTCAAGAGCATTAAATCACCCAGCTACATATTTGAGGGTTCCTACAACCATGCTCATTTGATAATTCACTGGAACAACTCACAGAATAAATGAAAGTGCTATACTTATTGATTGCACTTATATTGTAGGACAGGATGCAAATTAGAAACACTCAAAGGAAGAGATGCATAAGGTGAAGTCTGGGAGGGGTCCAAACATGAGGCTTCTGGTTATCTTTTCCTTGTGGAGTTCTTGATAGCATTATCTCCTGCCCCTATGATATGTGAAACCCTCAAAATTCCCAAACTGGGAAGCTCACCTGAGCCTTTGGTGTCCAGAGATTTTGTTAGGGCTCTTATCACATACTGTCCACATGGCTGAACTTTCGTCTTCACCCCTCCTGGAGATTTAGGCTACACCTTTAGTCTTTATTTCCTTTGGAGGTTGGAACTGAAATGGCATATCCCAAAGCTCCTATCCTAAATCACAGCGTTAGGCTGTCCAATGGTTAAAGCCCCAGGAAACAGATATACTCCCATCAGGCAGGGCATTTCAAGGACCAAGAGATCATCTTCCACTAGCTGGGGGCAAAGACCAGACCAGACAACCTCTTTATGGATAAATTTAATTTTTCATTGTATCGATTTTATTTTTTAAGATTTTATTTATTTATTTGACAGAGACACAGTGAGAGAGGGACCACAAGCAGGGGGAGTGAGAGAGGGAGAAGCGGGCTTCCCACTGAGCAGGGAGCCTGATGTGGGGCTTGATCCCAGGACCCTGGGATCATGACCTGAGCTGAAAGCAGACGCTTAACAACTGAGCCACCCAGGTGCCCCATACTGTATAGATTTTGATTAGGGATTATGTTGAAACTGTAAATCAGGGACAGGGAAAAGATGGTGGAGGAGTAGGAGGCCCTATTCCAACCGGTCCCTGGAATTGAGCTGGATATCTACCAGACCACTCTGAATACCCACGAAATCAGCCTGAGATATAAGAAGATAGACCTGGATCTCTACAAACAGAATATTGGTTGGTTTTGAGGTACGAAGTGGGGAGCCTATATTCCATGGGCAGATATCGGAGGATAAACAGAAGGGAGAGGGAGCCGAGCCATTGGGATCCTACACCACCAGTGAGTGATAGCCTCCCACACTGGGGACGGGGCACAGACTTGCAGACCGGTAACGACGGGGAAAGGACTTTAGGGCAGCCACCTGGTTGGAAACACGGAGCAGTAGGGCTGTGCATGTGAACTGGGGGTGCTGGCAGTTTTAGAAGCACAAAGGGCAGAGACGTGCCCCAACCTGGAAGTGAGGACTGGGAGCACTGCTGAGGGGCGCACAATCCAGGACCCTGCAGTTTATAGCAGCACAGACAAAAACGGAGATAGTGTGGCCTGGAGAGCTCACTGAAGAACACACTGTGATCTCTCTGCTCTGAGGCAGGGGGTTGGAAATGGTCTCTTCTGCTCTGACTCTCAGAAGAGACATGGAAAGTCGCCAGGAAAAGCCACCAGAGAACAAAAGCCCCCCGAAACCAGTTTTCACCGAGCCCATCCCCCCCCCCACAGGGGGCAGGGCAACTCTGCCCAAACAGGTTTGCTTGAGTAATAGCACGGCAGGTCCCTTCCCCGCAAGACAGGCTGGGAAAACAAGAGGCCAGCAACCCTAAGGTCCCTATAAAACAGGTGCATCTTGCTTGGGTTGTGGTCAATAATTTGGACTCTATACATTCCCTCAACCACCACTCAACAGAATGACTAGGAGGAGGAACCCCCAAAATAGGAAAGACTCAGACACTATGATTTACACCACAGATTTACAAATGGATGCAGATATAACCAAGATGTTGGAGATGGAATTCAGGGTAGCAATTGTGAAGACAATAGCTAGAATGGAGAAATCGATTAATAACAACATAGAGTCTCTAAGGGCAGAAATGAAAGCTGAATTGGCAGAACTTAAAAATGCTATCAATGAGATCCAATCTAATCTAGGTAATCTAACAGCTAGGGTAAGTGAGGCAGAAGAATAAATTAGTGATCTAGAAGACCAATTAATAGACAAGAAGGGAAAAGAGGAGGCCAGGGAAAAACAACTCAAAATCCATGGAAATAGAATCAGAGAAATAAGTGACACCATGAAATGTTCCAATGTCAGAATTATTGGGATCCCTGAGGGGGTAGAGAGAGAGGACTAGAAGATAAGATATATTTGATCAAATCATAGCTGAGAACTTCCCTAATCTGGGGAATGAAACAAAAATTCGTGTCCTAGAGCCAGAGAGGACCCCTCCCAAGATCAAGGAAAACAGGCCAACACCTCGGCATGTAATAGTAAAACTTGCAAATCTTAGAACCAAGGAAACCATCTTAAGGGCAGTTAGGGGGAAGAGATTCCTTATGTAACGAGGGAGGAACATCAGAATAACGTCAGACCTATCCACAGAGACCTGGCAAGCCAGAAAGGCCTGGCAAGACATATTCAGGGTACTAAATGAGAAGAACATGCAGCCAAGAATACTTTATCCGGCAAGGCTTTCATTTAGAATGGATGGAGAGATACAGAGCTTCCAAGACTGGCAGGAACTGAAAGAATATGTGACTACTAAGCCGGCCCTGCAAGAAATATTAAGGGGGGTTCTATAAAAGGAGAAAGACCCCAAGAGTGATCTACAACAGAAATTTACAGGGACAATCTATAAAAACAACGTCTTCACAGGCAACATGATGACAATAAATTCATATCTTTCAATAATCACTCTCAATATGAATGGCCTAAATACTCCCATAAAACGGCACAGGGCAGCAGATTGGATAAAAAGACAGGACCTATCCATATGCTGTCTACAAGAGACTCATTTTGAACCTAAAGATACATCCAGACTGAAAGTGAAGGGATGGAGATCCATCTTCCATGCCAATGGACCTCAAAAGAAAGCTGGGGTAGCAATTCTTATATCAGACAAATTAGATTTTAAGCTAAATACTCTAGTTAGAGACACAGAAGGACACTATATCATTCTTAAAGGGTCTATCCAACAAGAAGATCTAACAATTGTAAATATCTATGCCCCCAACATGGGAACAGCCATCTACATAAGCCAACTGTTAACCAAAATAAAGAGTCATACTGATAACAATACATTAATTGTAGGAGACCTCAATACTCCAGTCTCAGCAATGGACAGATCATCTAAGCAGAAAATCAACAAAGAAACAAGAGCTTTGAATGACACCCTGAATCAGATGGACCGCATAGATATATACAGAACATTCCACCCTAAAACAACAGAATACTCATTCTTCTTGAGTGCACATGGAACTTTCTCCAGAATAGACCACATACTGGGTCACAAATCAGGTCTCAACTGATACCAAAAGATTGAGATTATTTCCTGCATATTCTCAGACCACAATGCTTTAAAACTGGAACTCAATCACAAGAAAAAAATTGGCAGAAATTCGAACAATTGGAAGCTAAAGACCACTCTGCTCAAGAATGTTTGGGCCAACCAGGAAATCAAAGAACTTAAACAATTCATGGAAATCAAGGAGAACAAAAACACATCGGTCCAAAACCTATGGGATACTGTAAAGGCGGTCCTAAGGGGGAAATACATAGCCATCCAAGCCTCACTCAAAAAAATAGAAAAATCCCGAATTCACCAACTAACTTTACACCTTAAAGAACTAGAGAAAAAGCAACAAACGATGCCTAAGCCACACATTAGAAGAGAAATAATTAAGATTAGACTAGAGATCAATGAATTAGAAAGCAGAAACACAGCAGATCAGATCAATGAAACAAAAGCTGGTTCTTTGAAAGAATTAATAAGATTGGTAAGCCACTGGCCAGACTTATCCAAAAGAAAAGATAAAGGACCCAAATTAATAAAATTATGAGTGAAAGGGGAGAACTCTTGACTAACACCAAGGAAATAGAAACAATTATTAGAAATTATTATCAACAACTATATGCCAATAAACTGAGCAATCTGGATGAAATGGATGCCTTCCTGGAAACCTATAAGCTGCCAAGACTGAAACAGGAAGAAATTGACAACCTGAATAGGCCAATAACCAGTAACGAGATTGAAGCAGTGATCAAAAACCTCCCAAAAAACAAGAGTCCAGGGACTGATGGATTCCCTGGAGAATTTTACCAAACATTCAAAGAAGAAATAATACCTATTCTACTGAAGCTGTTTCAAAAAATAGAAACAGAAGGAAAGCTTCCAGACTCATTCTATGAGGCCAGCATTACCTTAATCCCCAAACCAGGCAAAGACCCCATCAAAAAGGAGAATTTCAGACCGATATCCCTGATGAATATGGATTTCAAAATCCTCAACAAAAACCAGCTAATAGGATCCAACAATACATTAAAAGGATTGTCAACCATGACCAAGTGGCTTTTATCCCTGAGATGCAAGGGTGGTTCAACATTCACAAATCAATCAATGTGATAGAACACATTAATAAGAGGAGAGAGAAGAACCATATGGTCCTCTCAATTGATGCAGAAAAAGCATTTGGCAAAATACAGCATCCTTTCCTGATTAAAACTCTTCAGAGTATAGGGATAGAGGGAACATTCCTCAAGTTCATAAAATCTGTCTATGAAGAACCCACAGCAAATATCATCGTCAATGAGGGACGGCTGAGAGCCTTTCCCTTAAGATCAGGAACACATCAAGGATGCCCACTCTCGCCACTATTGTTCAACATGGTACTAGAAGTCCTAGCAACAGCAATCAGACAACAAAAAGAAATAAAACGTATTCAAATTAGCAAAGAAGAAGTCAAACTCTCTCTTTTCACAGACGACATGATACTTTATGTGGAAAATCCAAAGACTCCACCCCCAAATTATTAGAACTCATCCAGCAATTCAGTAATGTGGCAGGATACAAAATCAATGCACAGAAATCAGTTGCTTTCTTATACACTAACAATGCAACTGTTGAAAGAGAAATTAAAGAAACGATTCCATTCACAATAGCACCAAAAACCATAAAATACCTCAGAATAAACGTAACCAAAGAGGTAAAGGATCTATACTCTAGGAACTACAGAACACTCATGAAAGAAATTGAAGAAGACACAAATAGATGAAAAAACATTCCATGCTCATGGATCAGAAGAATAAACATTGTTAAAATGTCTATGCTACTCAGAGCAATCTATACCTTTAATGGCATCCCGATCAAAATTCCAATGACATTTTTCAAAGTGCTGGAACAAACAATCCTAAAATTTGTATGGAATCAGAAAAGACACCGAATCGCCAAGGAAATGTTGAAAAAGAAAAACAAAGCTGGGGGCATCACATTGCCCAGTTTCAAGCTATATTACAAAGCAGTGATCACCAAGACAGCATGGTACTGGCACAAAAACAGACATATAGACCAATGGAACAGAATAGAGAGCCCAGATATGGACCCTCAACTTTATGGTCAAATAATCTTCAACAAAGCAGGAAAAAATATGCAATGGAAAAAAGACAGTCTCTTCAATAAATGGTGCTGGGAAAATTGGACAGCCACATGCAGAAAAATGAACCTCAACCATTCTCCAACATCATACACAAAGATAAACTCAACATGGATGAAAGACCTCATTGTGAGACAGGAACCTATCAAAATCCTAGAGGAGAACATAGGCAATAAACTCTTTTACATCGGCCACAGCAACTTCTTTCAAGATACATCTCCAAAGGCTAGTGAAACAAAAGCAAAAATGAACTTTTGGGACTTCATCAAGATAAAAAGCTTCTGCACAGCACAGGAAACAGTCAATAAAACAAAGAGGCAACCCACAGAATGGGAGAAGGTATTTGCAAATGACACTACAGATAAAGGGCTGGTATCCAAGATCTATAAAGAACTTCTCAAACTCAACACCCAAGAAACAAATAATCAAGTCAAAAAGTGGGCAGAAGACATGAAAAGACACTTCTCTGAAGAAGACATACAAATGGCTAACAGACACATGAAAAAATGTTCATCATCATTAGCTATCAGGAAATCCAAATCAAAACCACACTGAGATACCACCTTACACCAGTTAGAATGGCCAAAATGGACAGGGAAAGAAACAACAAATGTTGGAGAGGTTGTGGAGAAAGGGGAACCCTCTTACACTGTTGGTGGGAATGCAAGTTGGTACAGCCACTTTGGAAAACAGTGTGGAGGTTCCTCAAAAATTTAAAAATAGAGCTACCCTATGACCCAGCAATTGCACTCCTGGGTATTTACCCCAAAGACACAGATGTAGTGAAAAGAAGGGTCATATGCACCCCAATGTTCAGAGCAGCAATGTCTGCAATAGCCAAACCGTGGAAAGAGCTGAGATGCCCTTCAACAGATGAATGGATAAAGAAGATGTGGTCCATATGTACAATGGAATATTACTCAGCCACCAGAAAAGATGAATACCCAACTTTTACATCAACATGGATGGGACTGGAGGAGATTATGCTAAGTGAAAGAAGTCAAGCAGAGAAAGTCAATTATCATATGGTTTCACTTATTTGTGGAACATAAGGAATAGCATGGAGTACATTAGGAGAAGGAAGGGAAAAATGAAGGGGAGGGGAATCGGAGGGAGAGACGAGCCATGAGACACTATGGACTCTGAGAAACAAACTGAGGGTTCTAGAAGGGAGGGGGGTGGGGGGATGGGTTAGCCTGATGGTGGGTATTAAGGAGGGCACGTACTGCATGGACAACTGGGTGTTACACGAAAACAATGATTCGTGGATCACCACATCAGAAACTAATGATGTATTGTATGGTGACTAACATAAGAAAATAAAATAAAATTAAAAAAAAAAGAAACTGTAGATCAATTTGGGTAGTATAGTCATCTTAACAGTATTAAGTCTTCCAGATCATGAACACAGAATATCTTTTTTCTTTTTTTTTTAAAGATTTTATTTATTTATTTATTTATTTATTTAATTTTTTAAAAAGATTTTATTTATTTATTTGACAGAGAGAGAGACAGTAAGAGAGGGAACACAAGCAGGGGGAGTGGGAGAGGGAGAAGCAGGCTTCCCGCTGAGCAGGGAGCCCGATGCGGGGCTCGATCCCAGGACCCTGAGATCATGACCTGAGCCGAAGGCAGTCGCCCAACCAACTGAGCCACCCAGGCGCCCCAAGATTTTATTTATTTATTTGACACAGAGAGAAAGACAGCGAGAGAGGGAACACAAGCAGGGGGAGAGGGAGAAGCAGGCTTCCCGCGAAGCAGGGAGCCCGATGCGGGGCTCAATCCCAGGACCCTGGGATCATGACCTGAGCCGAAGGCAGACGCTTAACGACTGAGCCACCCAGGCGCCCCAGAATATCTTTACATTCACTTAGGTCTTTAATTCCCTCTGCCACGTTTTGGTGGATACATTTGCTCTTACACTTCTTTTGCTATATGTATTCATAAATATTTTATTCTTTTTTGGATGTGAGGGCAATCTGGCTGCAACATCTGTTACCCCAATGATTGCCAGGGTTGATTTGGCTGTGGTGTCCCTATCCTCTCTCACTGCTCCATCTGCATCCCTCCCGAAGCTGCATGCTTGCTCTGTTGAAGAGGAAAACCTTCCCTGATAGAGGAGGACCATTCTTCGGTCATGGGTATATCAGTAGCTGTCCTCCCCTGCTAGAACCTCCAAACAAGCTCTCGAGGTCCATTTGTAGGAGAACGTAGGGTAGTCAAACTTGCAAGATTCTAGACATATTGAAATGAGGCACTGCATGTGGCAGTCTGCCTTTATTTAAAGAGAAAAAATAAGTATTTTAGGGGTGGCTGGGCAGGTCAGTCGTTAAGCCTCTGCCTTCGGCTAGGGTCATGATCCCAGGGTTCTGGGATCAAGCCCCACATTGGGCTCCCTGCTCCACGGGAGGCCTGCTTCTCCCTCTCCCACTCCCCCTGCTTGTGTTCCCTCTCTTGCTCTGTCTCTCTGTGTCAAATAAATAAATTTAAAAAAATAAGTATTTTATTCTTTTTGATGGTGTTATAAATGGAAATTTTTCTTAATTTTAGGATTGTTCGTTGATTAGTATATCAAAATCCAATTGAGTTTTATATATAAGTTGTATCCTGTAATCTTGCAGAACTTATTTATTAATTCTAAATAGTGTGTGTGTGCACATGCACATGTGTGTATTCTGTAGGATTTATTCTATACCATCTATTGTCATCTGCAAATGGAGATAGTTTTGCTTCCTTTCCAATTTGTGTCCTTTTATTTCTTTTTCTTGCCTTATTTCCCTGGTTAGAACCATCTAGGCAGCCATCTTCCTACACTGTGATCATACCTTCTGAGTAGAACGAGAGCAATTGTACAATAGAATAGAAGTGGCTAGAGTAAACATCCTTGTGTTGCTCTTGATCTTAGGCGGAAAGCTTCAGTCTTTCATCATTAGGTATGGTGTTAGTTGTATTTTTACAGATGCCCTTTTTAGGTTGAGGAAGTTCCCTTCTATTCTTCCTTTATTGAATATTTACATACTTTAACTTTTACTAATGGTTGTTATTTAACAAGTAGCTTACAGAATTCCTAACAATGTAACAGTTGGCACTCTCCAGCCCATATAAAGTCAGTTTCAGCACTATACTGTAATTGACCTTTTCTCTTACTTTCACATGCCATCTCCAACTATGGCAAATGTAGGCCTATCAGAGGCCATTTGAATGAGTGCTATGTGGCTATAATGCTAACAAAGGCCTTCAAAAAAGAATTAAATGGAAATTTTTATTTTCATAATAAAGATTAGTTATCACATACCTTTTTGAAAATGCAAAATATATATTGTATTGAATAAGTAGTTTGCTTTGAAAGTAAAATTGTTCAAGTGCCTATTAACTTATATAATTTAGTGAGGTGATTACTATATAAAATGAACATTTGCTCTTTTTTTAGGTGGGGGAGGGGTGGAGGAAGAAGGGGGAGAGAGAGAGAGAGATTAAGCAGGCTCCGTGCCTAGTGCAGAGCCTGACATGGGGCTCCATCTCACAACCCTAAGATCCTGACCTGAGCTGAAATCAAGAGTTGGTCGTTTAACTGACTGAGCTATCCAGGCACCCCTTAAATGAACATTTTCTTTCTTTTTTATTTTTTATTATTATTATTTTTTAAGATTTTATTTATTTGTGAGAGAGAGAATGAGTGGCAGAGAGCATGAGAGGGAGGAGGGTCAGAGGGAGAAGCAGACTCCCTGCTGAGCAGGGAGCCCGATGTGGGACTCGATCCCCGGACTCCAGGATCATGACCTGAGCTGAAGGCAGTCGCTTAACCAACTGAGCCACCCAGGCGCCCTAAAATGAACATTTTCTAATATATCATCTAGAAGCCTGTTTGTCCTAACTCACGTTTAATTTGCAAAAGATACTACTAATGAACATCAGGTCTATTTTGATCACGGAAGTTTCTGTGGTTGTAGAATATTAGCCACAAAGCAATACCCAGTAATAACAACAAAAGCTTTAGTACTATAGCCATGGAAAGGCTTCATTAAAAAACACATTTCAAGGTGCACTGTTTTGGTTTTGTCTCATTACATGTGCAATTAAGGAATAAACAATAAGAAAAAAATAGTTTTCTGCTTTTACCTCAGTTACCTTTAGGAAGTTTAATTAGTTTAAGAAATTTGCAGAGGAAGTAAATTTGAATATAAAACTGTCATGTAGTCTAAAAGCATAAAAGTGGAACTCCATAATGGTTTATAACTCTTATTATTTTTGTGAAAATGGGAAAAATAGCATCAATGAAGTCAGAATCTGTCATTTATGCTTTTTATTTATATTTAATCATTGTTTTCTGTTGCTAGATTTTATTAAACCATTAATTTAATTATGTGAATTAGTTAGACAAAGGCATTTGGGATTTCTGTCTTTATGATATAGCCTTTGGTGGTTCAATTATTGAGACATTTGCTGCCTTATTTGTTCTTATTTAAACTAAGTTGCCCTTTTAGGCACATAGCAGGCCCTTGGAAATTTATTGACACTTCTTAGAGTTTGCAATAGGGGTGAGAAGTTTGGTCAGAGTCAGATATGAACCCCAGAATTTAAGAAGTCAGAGATCAGAAATCCTCAGTTAAAGGATTTTGAGGTAAGATGGCTCAAGATGATTAGTAAGAGAATGAGTTTCTCTGTGTATCTGGAACTATAGCATAGGAACATGGGAGTTTTGGGCAGCCATCTTGTCTCTGCCGTATTTACTGAAGGGCATAGAAAGCCAGTTAGAAGGAATGAAACAGATACACATGCATAGAGATTAGGCAAGATAGAATACATACTGTTTAAAATGTCAAGGAGTTTTTGAACATGGGAAGGAACTGTCATTATTCTTTATATTTTATTGAATGCAGTTATTATTCTCTTATATAGGAAATTATTTTTGTTGAATGAATTTAAATATTGATTACAAATTTTGATTAAAGCCCTTCAAACAACTTAAAGTACAGTTATAAATTTACTATGGTTGATTCTTCAAATTCCTGAAACAGCAGATGGAAACATACATAACATAATGATTACAGATCTTCTTGATGCCCCTTTACCAAGGATAGTTACAAAAAATACTAGTACCTTCTAATTAATTTTGTTTTTATTTTTTGGCTTCATCTCTTTTTTACTGTTTTCAACAATTACAATTTCTTAGGGTTTCAGATGTTCAATCAGATACATTTTTTAAAAAATATCAGACAAGCTGGCGTGCAGGTTTGTGTTTTAAATGAATTGAATGTTATCTTTGTTTTTCCTACAGATTTTGATTTTTTGAGACTTGATTCATTTTTTAATTCTTTTTTTAATTTAAATTTCACTTAGCATACAGTGTAATATTAGTTCAGGTGTACAATATAGTGATTTGACACTTCTATACAACACCCGATGCTCATTGCAACAAGTGTACTCTTTAAATCCCATCACCTATTTAACCCATCCCCACACACACCTCCTCTCTGGTAACCATTGGTTTGTTCTCTATAGTTAAGAATCTGTTTCCTGGTTTACCTCTCACTCTCTTCCCCTCCCTTCTCATTTGTTTTGTTTCTTAAATTCCAGAGATGAGTGAAATCATATGGTATTTTTTTTCTCTGATGACTTATTTCACTTAGCATAATACTCTCTAGCTCCATCCATGTCATTGCAAATTGCAAGACTTCATTATTTCTTATGGCTGAGTAATATTCCACTGTATATATATACCACATCTTCTTTATCCATTTATCAGTCAATGAACACTTGGGCTGTTTCCATAATTTCGCTGTTGTAGATAATGCTGCTATAAGCATCAGGGCGCATGTATCCCTTTGAATTAGTATTTTTGTATTCTTTGGGTAAATACCTAGCCGTGCAATTGCTGGATTAAAGGGTAGTTCTATTTTTAACTTTTTGAGGAACCTCTGTACTTTTTCCATAGTGGCTGCACTAGTTTGTATTCCTACAAACTAGAAAGGGGGTTCTCCTTTCTCTGCATCCTTGCCAACACCTTTTGTTTCCTGTGTTTTTAATTTTAACCGTTCTGACAGGTGTGAGGTGATATCTCATTGTAGCTTTGATTTGTATTTCCCTGATGATAAGTGATGTTGACTTTCTTTTCATGTGTCTGTTGGCCATCTGTATGTCTTTTTTGGCAAAATATTTACTTATGTCTTCTGCCTATTTTTAAATTGGATTATTCATTTTTTGGGTGTTGAGTTTTATAATAAATTCTTTATATATTTTGGATAGTAACCCTTTATCAGATACATCATTTGCAAATATTTTCTCCCATTTCATAGATAGCCTTTTAGTTTTGTTGATTGTTTCCTTTGCTGTGCAGAAGCTTTTTATTTTGATGTAGTCCCAATAGTTTATTTTTGCTTTGGTTTCCCTTGCCTCAGGAGACATATCTAGAAAAATATTTACACTGCTGATGTAGAGAAATTACTGCCTGTGCTCTCTTCTAGGATTTTTATGGTTTCAGGTCTCACATTTAGGTCGTTCATCCATTTTGAATTTATTTTTGTATTTGGTGTTAGAAAGTGATCCAGTTTTCATTCTTTTGCATGTTGCTTTCGAGTTTTCCCAACACCATTTGTTGAGGAGACTGTTTTTTCCCCATTGGATATTCTTTCCTCCTTTGTTGAAGATTAGTTGACCATATAGTTGTGGGTTTATGGGTTTTCTATTCTGTTCTGTTGATATGTGTGTCTATTTTTGTGCCAGTACCACACTGTTTTGATCACTACAGCTTTGTAATATAACTTGATGTCTGGAATTGTGATGCCTCCAACTTTGCTTTTCTTTTTAAAGGTTGCTGTGACTATTCAGGGTCTTTTGCGGTTCCAAACAAATTTTAGGATTGTTTGTTCTAGCTCTGTGAAAAATGCTCTTGGTATTTTGATAGGGATTGCAGTAAATGTGTAGATTGCTTTGGGTAGTATAGACATTTTAACAATATTTGTTCTTCCAATCCATAAACATGGAATATCTTTCCATTTCTTTGTGTCATCTTCAGTTTCTTTTTCTTTCATCAGTGTTCTGTAGTTTTTTTTTATTAAAGATTTTATTTATTTAAGAGAGAGAGAGTGAGAGAGAGCATGAGAGGAGAGAGGGTCATAGGGAGAAGCAGACTTCCTGCTGAGCAGGGAGCCAGATGTGGGACTCGATCCAGGGACTCCGGGATCATGACCTGAGCCAAAGGCAATACCTTAACCAACTGAGCCACCCAGGCACCCAGTGTTTTGTAGTTTTCAGAGTATGGATCTTTAACCTCTTTAGTTAGTTTTATCCCTGGATATCTTACTGTTTTGGGTGCAATTGCAAATGGGATTGATTCCTTAATTTCTCTTTCTATTGCTTCATTATTGGTATATAGAAATGCAACATGGGCGCCTGGGTGGCTCAGTTGGTTAAGCGACTGCCTTCGGCTCAGGTCATGATCCTGGAGTCCCGGGATCGAGTCCCGCATCGGGCTCCCTGCTCGGCGAGGAGCCTGCTTCTCTCTCTGACCCTCCCCCCTCTCATGTACTCTCTCTCATTCTTGCTCTCTCAAATAAATAAATAAAATCTTTAAAAAAAAAAAAAAGAAATGCAACAGATTTCTCTATGTTGATTTTGTATCCCGCAATTCTACCGAATTCTTGTATCCATTCTTGCAGTTTTTTTGGTGGAGTCCTTTGGGTTTTCAGTATAGCCTATCATGTCATCTGCAAATAGTGAAAGTTTTACTTCTTCCTTATTGATTTGGATGCCTTACACCACAGAAATACAAACAATTACAAGAGAATATTATGGAAAAACTATATGCCAACAAATTGGACAACCTGGAAGAAATGGATAAATTCCTAGAAGCATATAAACTACCAAAACTGAAGCAGGAAGAAGTAGAAAACTTGAACAGACTGATAACCAGCAAAGAAATTGAATCACTAATCAAAAAACTCCCAACAAACAAAAGTCCAGGGCCAGATGGTGTCACAGGCAGGCAAATTCTACCAAACATTTAAAGAAGTGTTAATACCTACTCTTTTCCAACTATTCCAAAAAATAAAAAAGGAAGGAAAACTTCCACATTCATTATATGAATCATACCAACACCAGATAAAGACTCCACTAAAAAAGAGAATCACTGGCCAATATCCCTGATGAACATGGGTGCAAAAATTCTCAATAAAATGCTAGCAAACCAAATCCAATAATGCATTAAAATCATTCACCCCAATCAAGTGGGATTTATTCCTGGTTTACAAGGGTGGTTCAATATTCACAAATCATCAACCTGATCGACCACATTAATAAAAGAAAGGATAAGAACCATATGATCATTTCAGTAAATACAGAAAAAGCATTTGACAAAGTACAACATCTATTCATGATAAAAACCCTCAACAAAGTAGGTTTAGAGGGAACATGCCTCAACATAATAAAGGCCATATATGAAAAATACATAGCAAGTATCATCTGCAATGGGGAACAACTGAGAGCTTTTCCTCTGTGGTCAGGAACAAGACAGGGATGTCCACTCTCACTGCTGTTATTTAACATAGTACTGGAAATCCTAGCTATAGCCATCAGACAACAAAAAGAAGTAAAAGGCATCCAAATCAGCAAGGAAGAAGTAAAACTTTGATTCCTTTCTTTGACAAGTAATCTCTTCTTAATTTTATATAGCATGAATTTTGTAACTCACCATATTGCCATGAGTGTTTGATATAAAATATGTATTTCTTATTACAATTTATTATAATTAGTGTACTTTCTGTAATTACAAGTTTCATTCCCTGGGAGGTAAAGATGTGATTATATGTCATTTTCTTGCTTCTTTAGAACACTGGGCTAATTGATCATCTTGGAACATATACTGTTGTCATCAACTTCAGGACTTTCATTCTACTTGGTCAGCATAGTGAGCCATGTGGATATGTCCTTCCTATTTGTGCATGGATATTACTTTTTCTTTCTTTTTTTTTTTTTTAAAGATTTTATTTATTTATTTGACAGAGAGAGAGAGATAGCGAGAGAGGGAACACAAGCAGGGGAAGTGGGAGAGGGAGAAGCAGGCTTCCCGCCGAGCAGGGAGTCTGATAACGGGACTCGATCCCAGGACTCTGGGATCACGACCTGAGCTGAAGGCAGACGCTCAACGACTGAGCCACCCAGGTGCCCCTGGATATTACTTTTTCTAATGCTCTCTGGCTCACATATGTTAGTTCACTCTTTCCTGCTGACATGGAGAGAAGCTGGCACATATGTATGATTTATAGACAGACATGCTTACCAGAAGAATAAATATCTATATGTATTATTTCTTTCCTACTTGTTAAAATCAATGGAAGTTCAACTATCTATTGTATTCACTCTAGATTTTATCACTACATTTTGGTACTCTTTACATTAATTTTTCTATTCTGAGTATCCTTAGAGGCTCATGGCCTTTCATACATTCAGCTTGTTTCAATTTATCATTAATTTGCTCAAACAGATACAACTTGGTCAGTGAGAGCCCTTTAAACTGGCTCTTTTGTCCTCTGGAATTCTTGGAAGCAATCCTTACTTTTTGGAAACAATGGATTTCTAAACCCATTGTAAATTTGCTCTTCTGTAAGACATGGAATCAATTACCCTGTTAAGTGCTGGTGACATAGCAGGGAAGAATACTAGATCAAAGTCTGAGTACACATGAGACTGAAGGAGATAAAAATGATGCTACTTTTATTGAGTTGCTTAGGTCTGAAAAAAGTATTTTTATGATAATGGGTTCAAACACACCTTTTCAATTTAACTTTTTTGTTGTTTCCTACTTTCCTTATATTATCAGTTTTACCAGCCACAAATACTTTTGGCTTCTTTCAAATTTAACAGTCTTCCACTTGCCAGTTTTAGTCCTTCTTGACAAAGGAAGTGGCTATATTTGTACCTTTGTTTGGGTGGGCATATCCATTTATTCTTAAACTTCTGTTGCTAGAGTTAGCTCACATGAGCTTCTGCTTCTTACAACCAAAGGCCTTAACAAACATAAGTTTATTATGACTAAGGAAACATTTCTTTTAGGGCTCCTTAAAGATAATAGAACCCAGTGCTTTTCTATCCCTTCATACTAGCACTGTCCAATAGGACTTTCTGTGATGATGAAAGTATTCTTTAATCTTTACTGTCCATTATAACAACCACTGGCCACATACAGGTTTTTGAACATTTGAAATGTGGCTAGTGTACCTGAGGCACAGAATTTATTTCAATTTTTTAAAATTAAAATAAGCCATATGTGGCTGGTGTGGCTAATGTGTTGTACAGCACAGTTTTATACTGTCTCCACATTTTTAATGAAACACATGCAAAGTATATATTTTTTATTAAGAGATATTTAAAGATTTATAGGATCATAAAATGGTTTTACTGAGAGGATCCTCAACTATTTCACAACTGTTTACAAATGAGAAAAATGAGACCCAAAGGAATTAAATAATGTATTCAGAATCCCGCAGTTACCAACTGAACGGGGACTTAAATTAAGGTTCTTTGAATCTCAGCCAATGCATTTTTCATAGGTACCATATTATAGAAAATTGTCCTTTATAGTTATGTAAGTGTATATTAGACATTGACTTCCAGTGGCCAAGCAGTACAAATTTCTCCTAGTTCTAATTTTTTTGATTTTAGGTATAGATACATTGTGTTCTTAAGTCAATACATTGATTCTTTGTAGATAAGGATTCTTAAAAATGGAATCTTGAGATTTTGTTTCTTAGTTGTGAAGGCAAAGCTAATTAACATTAGCTTCCAATGAGTAAATGTGTACCCTTTCAAGGAAGACTATTTTTAGGTCCCTGAACTTCAAAGTTGATTTCCTCTTTTTTTCCTCACTCAATTAAAAAATATATTATTTAGGACTGTGGCACTGTGCTAATGTATTTCTGGAAAAGGGAAGAGATGACCTGCTGCTGTGTAAAATTGTAGCAAGAAATCAATAGAGAAGGGATTAGAACAATTAAAATCTTACATTCACAAAGGGAGGAAATGAAGTCTGATTAATAAAATTTATAGTCTGTATTTATAGGAAGGAGAACAACACTATTTCAAACATTATTTATATCAAACTAAACTCATCTTCTCCTACTCCCCAATATATAGGAAAATTCTTCCTTCTAATATCAAGTTGAATGGGCAAATGCATGCTTGTATCATTTTTTAAGAGTAGAATTGGATTGTCTTAATGCCATTTTAAAGAAAAATCCATTTATTCTATCTTCCCAAATGCAGAGAGGTAAAGCTAATTTGCTCATAAGTGGGATTTTTATTTTTCAGAGAGAGAGAGAGAAAAAAAAGAAATTGATGTAGTTTTTTCCTCTGGCTATTGGTATATTCAAATCCTATTTTATTTATCACATAGGAGTCATAAATATTCTGGTAAGTAAAGGGAGGGAGGGAAAGATGTCAGTAAAGGAGCTGACCTATGACCCAGTAATTACACTACTGGTATTTCCCCTAAAGACACAGATGTAGTGAAAAGAAGGGGCACCTGCACCCCAATGTTCATAGCAGTGTCCACAATAACCAAACTGGAAGGAGCCAAGATGCCCTTCAACAGACAAATGGATAAAGAAGATGTGGTCCATATATACAATGGAATATTACTCAGCCATCAGAAAGGATGAATACCACCATTTGCACCGACATGGATGAAAATGGAGGGATTATGCTAAATGAAATAAGTCAGGCAGAGAAAGACAATTATATGGTTTCACTTATATGTGGAACATAAGGAGTACATGGAGGACATTAGGGGAAGGAAGAGAAAACTGAAGAGGGGTGGAAATCAGAGGGGGAGACAAACCATGAGAGACTCTGGACTCTGGGAAACAATCTGAGGGTTTCAGAGGGGAGGGGGTGGGGGGATGGGTTAGCCCGGTGATGGGTATTAAGGAGGGCATGTGTTGCAATGAGCACTGGCTGTTATATGCAAATAATGAATCATGGAACACTACATCAAAAACTAATGAAGTATTGTATGATGACTAACATAACATAATTAAAAAAAAAGAAAGAAAAAAGAAAAGGAGCTAAATCTGAAAAGCACCAGGATAGATGTAAAGATGGGGAAAGCAATATATGCCCCAGAAAAATCACCCTCTTCGATGAGTCCCCATATCTGATCAATGCACTGTATCTTTGCCTCTGATTCCTACTCTCCTCTGGCCCCATATAACCACATATTAGAAAAAGACCTCAGAGATTATACAGTCCAAATTTCCCCTTGTATAGAGGACTTTGAAATGCAAATAGTTGAAGTGACTTTCCTAAGTTTGCAGAGAATGTTAGGACAAATTTGGGAACAGAACAGAGGTCTCATAATTCCCAGTTCAGGGTTCATTTCTCCCTATTGTGCTTCTGCTTACCATAGAAGTTTAAAAATGGCTGAATTTTTGCTTCCAACTATTTGATCAATACAAGTATAATACTTTTGTTTAATTCTGAGTCTTGTCAGAAATTATTTCTGAGCAGTAGAAAAGGATTTGCTTCCTACAGACAAAATTGAAAACAACCCCTCATCCCCACAATAAGCTTCTTGGTTGTCATTTAGCCTTTCCCTCGCATTGTGATCTTTAACAATATTTGTTAAGTGTCCACTGTATGCAGAATATAGAAGTTAGCTTTGTAAGCAGTTAGTTTGTGACCTAAAGTATACGTATTGGTGAAGCTAATTTTTGCTGTGCTGTGGTATGACTCCCCCACCCAGCCCTCACTCTGAAGATCTAGGTCTCACTCATCTAAAATATCACCTCTTCAAAAATGCTTCCTTGCCCACCTTATCTTTTGCTGCATCTCTCCTCCAGTCTACACACCTCTGTATTACTTTGCCATCTTTTCTTCTAGTTGTGATCTTGTCTGAATTTACCCTCTTTCTATTCTTGTCTTTCATGTATCTTATTCTGTATTATTTAAATAGTGCCATGAAAATAAGGATCATCTCTGTCATACCCAAATTATAGAATGATGTCTGGTACTTATGAGCTGTTCAGTATGTAATTATAGAATGAATGAATTTGTGGTTGAGTGGGCACACATCCACTTTTCCCCTAGTGCCCAGGTGTTGGATGCAGGGACATTGGGCATCAGCCACATTGAAGCCCAGTCTTCACCAATAGCAACTAAGGTCCTGCTGAGCTGGGGCAGTGGCCCTGGGATCCCCCCACCCCTTTTAAAGGCAGTTTTTGCTTTAGTCCTTGGGGTTCTTTCCTGCTAGCTAACCACAGTTAGAGCCACGGTAGTCGCTTTCAGCACTAACATTAAACTTCAGAGTTGAAGTTTGGGTTGAGGTCTTTATAAGGACTTCAGATTCCTAATGGCAGTTTTCTTTTATCCTCCTGTCTAGGTTTACATTCTCCTCATCTCAGTAGGCCTGTACTATTTTGTCTTAATAAGGTGAAATTCATATAACATAAAACCCTTTAAAAATCATCAAATCAGGTGGCATTTAATACATTCACAGTTTTGTAGAACTACCACCTCTATCTAGTGCTAAAACATTTTCATCACCCCCAAATAAAACTGTGTGTTCATTGAGCACTTTCCATTCCCCACATATACTGCCCCAGGTCCCTAGCAACCACCAGTCTGTTTTCTGTTTATATGAATTTGCCTATTCTGAATATTTCATATAAACGAAATCATATAGTATGTGACCTTTTGTGTCTGGATTGTCTTACTTAGCATAATATTTTTGAGGTTCATCTATATTTTAGCATGTATCAGTATTTAATTTCCTTTTGTGGCAAAATAATACTCTATTGTATGGATATACCACAATTTATTCATTTATCTTTTGGTAAACTTTTGAGTTGTTTCTACTATTTGGCTATTTTGACTAGTGATGCTATGAACGTACATACAAGCATCTTTTGAGTCCCTGTTTTCATTTCTTTTTTTTTTTTAAAGATTTTTTATTTATTCATTTGAGAGAGAGAGAGAACACAAGCAGGGGGAGCGGCAGAGGGAAAGGGAGAAGCAGATTCCCCACTGAGCAGGGAGCCCGACGTGGGACTCCATCCCAGGACCTAGAGACTGTGACCTGATGTGAAGGCAGATGCTTAACCATCTGAGCCACCCAGGCACCCCTGTTTTCATTTCTTTTATGTATATACCTACAAATGGAATTGCTGGGTCATATAGTAACTCTGTTTAACTTTTTGAGGACCGTGGTGTTTACATTTAAAATTATGTTTGTAGGCTACGAAGAGCCTCCTGAGTGAGTCTTGGCAGGATAAAGCGTCTACCTTAAGTTGATGTCCCCCACTCTATTAATTAAAAATACCTGTCATTGGGGCGCCTGGGTGGCTCAGATGGTTAAGTGTCTGCCTTCGGCTCAGGTCATGGTCCCAGGGTCCTGGGATCGAGCCCCGCATCGGGCTTCCTGCTCAGCGGGAAGCCTGCCTCTCCCTCTCCCACTCCCCCTGCTTGTGTTCTCTCTCTCACTGTGTCTTTCTCTGTCAAATAAATAAATAAAATCTTTAAAAAAAAAATAACTGTCATTTTAGGAAGGTAGTTACGCTTCAAAAAAACCTCTTCCCCTTACCCAAACAGCCACAATGCCTGTTATGAGAAGATTAAGTGAGATCTAACAATTATGCATGGAATCTTGCATGCAGTAATTTGTAATTTATTAACTATTTGACCTTGACCTTGGAGAGGTCATTTAATCATTCTGGCCTCAGTTGTTTCATTGTTAAAGATAATGTTATTCATGAAATGGGGGCTTGAAAATAAAATTAGGTATATGGAATCTTGAAACTTAGTGATGGTTAGAAAAAAAATCTCAATAGTCAAGTCCTGTTCCCTGAAAATACAATTGAGGAAGCTCTATCCTTGAATGGTTATGTGACTAGCCCAGGGTCACAGTGTTGTTGCTAAATTTGTTACCCTGGTCTGAAGTTTCCCATCCCATACGGTAAGTTCTGCTAGTTCAGTTATTTCCTATTTACTACCAATGATGGATTGCCCAATATAAACTGAGAATTGGGCTCAGTATCTAAGATACCTTACCTCATGTCCTCACAATAATCCTGCTTTTTATCAATGAGGACACAGAAGTTCATGGAGTTTTGGCAGTTTGCCCATGGTTATACAATTAGTAAATGGTAGTATCCAAATTGGAAATCAGGTGTGTTTGACACCAAACTGTTAAGTTTTTCTGACACTACAGATTTGGGACATTGTGAAGGGAGGGGTAGAGTGTAGAACCAGCAGGCTCAGTTCACCTGGCCCAAACATCCTCCTTGTAGCATTTTGGAAATCCCCTTCTCCAGACCTTTTCATCTGAAATCTGCAGTGGGAGAGGGACCCTTTTTTTCTTTTTGGCTTGCCATTTGGTCTTGAATTTCCCACAGGTATAATTGTGACTCCGGGTGGCCAGGCAGTATTATGATTATTTTCCCCACAGAGTAGACATCAAAGCTGGTATTCCAGGTCAGATTTGTGCAAGGATATCACAAATATCCTATAATTTTAGACGCTCAAGATTATTTCTTTGAAATACCGTTTTCTACCTCCTTTGCCAAATTATAGAAGTCTGAAATCACAGACTGTGAAACCTGACAGATTTTACAGAGAGCCTGATTTTGCAAGCTGTATTAGATTGGCTTATTCAACAAAGTATATTGAATGTTGTATTAGGTGCCCAATGCTGGACTTGTCACTGAGTGTTCAAATGTGAATAATATATGACCTTTGATTTCAGAAATTTCACAATCTGGTGATAGAGGTGGAAACATAAATATACAAATTATAATACAAAGCTCGCAACTTTTTAGTGGTGTAGGAAGACAGACTTTCTGTGTTTGTAAATCTATAGGCAAAGATATTATTCATGGACATTTTGCCCTGCCTCAGCTTTCTCCTATTTGTGAGGATATGCCTGTGCTAGTCCTGAGTTTGGCTTAATAACCAGAATGGCCTGTTGTTTGCTAACATTTCCTGAAAAGGAAGATCATAGCTTGGCAGTATAAATTCTTCTGGAATGACAATATATGCCCAAGTATAAAGGGTGATGCTATAGCAAGATTTCAACTTCTTTCTCAGATATGGCTATACCCTACATAAAGGAAGAGGTCAGTGGCAGCTGGACAGTCTATGGGGAACCAAGGAACAAGGAACAAGCTGCTCAAGGGTGAGGGGCATGCGCTCCTGATCTGTGCAGCCACTTCTGTTAAATTCTGTATTTAGCTTTTAGCCAAATATGTTGAGACAATTGTGTGTGTGTGTCCTTTTCCTGTAGATTCAGGGCCTAACCTGCAATGCCACAGGAGATAAGAACACAGGGCTATGGGAGCAGTGAGGAAGAAGAACTTAATTTGCATGGCTTCACAGAAAAAGTCACATTACAGCAAAGTCTTGAAAAATTAGTATGAGTTTTCCAGTTGAAGAAGTTGAGGAGGAAGTACAGGCAGTGTGAACACAATGAAGTGATGAAAGAGCCTGAGGCATTCAGGGACCAGTGGGGAGTCCAGTGTGTGTGCTAGAAAGGTTGTGTGTATGTATTAAGGTAACATTGATTGGAGTGTGGGTTGTAATCAGACTGTGAAAAGGACTGTGAGGTCAGGAAAAGACTACTGTACTGATAATGATCCAGTGAATGGTTTTAGGTAGGAGCAGGATGTGATCAGATTTGGTTTTCAGGAAAATAACTGGCAGTAATGAAGAGAGTGGATGAATTGTCATGGGAAGAGAGTGGCATATGAAGAGAAACATTAGGGCTAAAATAAGGCAGTGGTGGTATGGATGAGGAGGCTAAATGTGAAAGCTCTTTCTCATTTAAAGGTTGAGGGAGTTGTTGAGAATGACCGCATGGTTTCTAATTGGGTCAGACCATTATGTTGGATGAAGAATGTAGCAGACTGAGTGGATTTGGATTTTGGAGTTGGGGGGGAATGGGAAAATGATGAGGTCAATTTTGTAAATGCTAAGTTTGAGGTGTTTTTAGGACATCAGGTAAAGATATAGATAGTTGGGTTAGAGATTTGGCAGTCACTGGCTTATAGATTGGCAATTGAAACTTGGGAGTAAGGTCATCCAATAAGAGTGCATGGATTATGAGGAGGATAACTATAAGATGGAACACTAAGGGGCATCAAAGTTTAATGTAATGTAAAGAAAAATCAACAATGGTGATACTGAGCTAAGAGTAGGAGAGCTAGGGGAGAGTGCCATCCTAGAAATTAAAAGAGGATAGGGAAGTGATTGAATGTGAATATTGCATTCAGTAGTATGAGTATTGAAAATAGCCCATTAGATTTGGCATTTAGGCTTTTTCACAGTGGGTTTGCCACCAGAACACAGATGTCATGAAAACCACCGCTAAACCTAAACCAAAATGGGAAAGGAGAAGACTCACATCATCGTTGTCATTGGACATGTAGATTTGGGTAAGTCTATCACTACTGGTCATCTGATCTACAAATGTGGTGGGATTGACAAAAGAACTATTGAAAAATTTGAGAAGGAGGCTGCTGAGATGGGAAAGGGTCCTTCAAGTATGCCTGGGTCTTGGATCAACTGAAAGCTGAACATGAATGTGGTATCACCATTGATATCTCCCTGTGGAAATTTGAGACCATCAAGTATTATGTGACCATCATTGATGCCCCAGGACACAGAGACTTATCAAAAACAAGATTATGGACACATCTCAGCCTGACTGTGCTGTCCTGATTGTTGCTGCTGATGTTGGTGAATTTGAAGCAGGTATCTCCTAGAATGGGCAGACCCATGAGCATGCCCTTCTGGTTTACACCCTGGGTGTAAAACCACTAATTGTTGGTGTTAACAAAATGGATTCCACTGCGCCACCCTACAGCCAGAAGAGATACAAGGAAATCATTAAGGAAGTCAGTACCTACATTAAGAAAATTGGCTACAACCTCAACACAGTAGCATTTGTGCCAATTTCTGGTTGGAATGATGACAACATGCTGGAGCCAAGTGCTAACATGCCTTGGTTCAAAGGATGGAAAGTCACCCATAAAGATGGGAATGCCAGTGGAACCACACTGCTTGAATCTCTGGATTGCATTCTGCCACCAGCTCATTCAACTGACAAGCCCTTGCATCTGCCTCTCCAGGACATCTACAAAATTGATGGTATTGGTACTGTCCCTGTTGGCGGAATGGAGACTGGTGTTCTTACACCTGGCATGATGGTCACCTTTGCTCCAGTCCATGTTACAACTGAAGTAAAATCTGTTGAAATGCACCATGAAGCTTTGAGTGAAGCTCCTCCTGGGGACAATGTGGGCTTCAATGTCAAGAACTTATCTGTCAAAGATGCTCGTCATGGCAATGTGGCTGGTGACAGCAAAAATTACCCACCAAGGGAAGCAGCTGGCTTCACAGCTCAGGTGATTATCCTGAACCATCCAGGCCAGACCAGTGCCTGATATGCACCTGTGCTGGATTATCACACAGTTCACATTGCTTGCAAGTTTGCTCAGCTGAAGGAGATCGTTGTTCTGGAAAAAAACTGGAAGATGGCCCCAAATTCTTGAAATCTGGTGATGCTGCCATTGTTGATATGGTTCCTGGCAAGCCTATGTGTGTTGAGAGCTTCTCTGACTATCCTCCTCTGGGCTGTTCTGCTGTTTGTGACATGAGATGGATAGTCGATGTGGGTGTCATCTAAGCAGTGGACAAGAAGGCAGCTGGAGTGGCAAGGTCACCAAGTCTGCCCAGAAAGCTCAGAAGGCTAATTGAATATTATCCCCAATACCTGCCACCTCAGTCTTAATCAGTAGTGGAAGAATGGTCTCAGAACTGTTTGTGTCAATTGGCCATTTAAGTTTAATAGTAAAAGAATCGTTAATGATAATAATGCATCATAAAACCTTCAGATGGAAACAAGAATGTTTTGTGGACCATTTGTTCTTGTGTGTGTATGGCAGTTTTAAGTTATTAATTTTTAAAATCAGTACTTTAATGGAAACAACTTGACCAAAAATCTGTCACAGAATTTTGAGACCCATTAAAACAAAAGTTTAATGAGGGAAAAATAAAGATATGGCATTTAGAAAATCAGTATTGACTTAGTAATATAGTTACCGTGGGGCGTTAAGGAATAAATTAGAAGTAAAAAATGTTTCTAATGAGTATAAATAATAATTTCAAAATTCATTTCTGTTTTTATCAAGACTATACATGTGCACATTTAAAAAATTCAAATAGTACTAAAAGGCTCATTAGGAAAAAAATGACAGTCCCTCTTTCTGGAACTAAAATGTTGGACTTCATTCTCTAACTTTCTTAACTTTCCTCTTATTTCCATTTCTTTGATTTTTTTGGTTCTATTTTCTAGAAATTTCTTTGAATCATTAAATTCTTCTCCTGCATTTTAAATGTGGATGAACAATCACAGTTTAAATCTTCAAGGCTCTTCTTTGTTCTCTTATATTTTCTCTTTCATAGTACCCTGTTCTTGTTTCATGTATACACTATGTTCTTTTATCTTTCTGAGGAAGGAGAGACAAGGCTAAAAGTAATTATGTTTAGATTTCCAAAGAGAACTCTGGAGAAAATTTCTGTTCTTTGCTAAGAGAGAAAGGTCCCATTCATTCATGCAAATGGAATTCTCATGGGCCTATCCTAACAGGCAGCCAGATTTGTCCTGACATGGCTGAGTATTGAAGTGGACACAGCTTAGGTTCAAGCCAAGAATCCTTCTATAAAGACACTTAGGCGTTCTGTTTTGTATGCTGAACAAAACTCAAACCCATATGAGCCTCTGGGTAGCACAGAGGGATGATTAGAAAGGCATAGCTATTGTCAGATCTCAACTTGAATATTAATTGGGACCAAGTAGTCCATGGAAATGAGGTCCAAGAACCTGATGACTTAACATATCTATTTCTATTTCATGTGGAGCAGAAAACCAAAGTGAGAATCAGGGCAGAAAATCTGTTTAAGTTAAATTTTTTGAACTCTAACCCCATGCTCCATGTTTTCATAGACATTTTCTCAGGGAATTCTCATAATAACATCATGAGTTAGGTGTTGTTACTGTCCTCATTCTTTTTTTAAAATTTTTTAAGGATTTTATTTATTTATTTGCCAGAGAGAGAGAGAGCACAAGCAGGGGGAGCAGTGGGCAGAGGGAGAAGCAGTCTCTTCACTGAGCAAGAAGCCCGATGTGGGGTTCAATCCCAGGAATCATGAAATGACCTGAGCTGAAGGCAGACACTTAACCAACTGAGCCACCGAGGTGTCCCCAATCCTCATTCTTGCTAAAGAAACTAAAGCCTATTGAGGTAGTGAATCTTACCCAAGAGACTAGTAGGATAATCAAGGCCTTTCGACTCCCAAGTTCAAACCTCTCTTCATTTAAGCACCTGTTTGTTCCTAAAGCAAAAAAGGAGAGAACCAAAAAAATAAGTTGCAGAAAAGATGGGGAAGAAGCTGCCCTTAACTCCCTGCTCACCTATTTATAATTTCTTGAATATTAATTAGCATGTATCATAATTTCAATTTCTCCTTAGGAATAATTTGTTATTTGGTCCCATGTGATGCTTTCCTTTACATTAATTTTACTCTGTAACACTTCCTATGTTTGAAGGATGGGAAAGGAAGGACCACGGCTTTGTTAACCTTTCCTTTAGTTAACTTTTCACAAATAGGCTTTGACTTTTCCATTATTATAAGGTAAGAAAGATAAAATCATTGTAGAAAAACTAGGAAGTATAAATAAATTTTAAAAAATGAAAATAATCTGTAAGTCCTCTGCTTAGATAGAATCACAAATTTTAGACTTTCTTTATTCATGGAGCCATATTGTTAAGAATGGAGCCATACAGTATATAGTTTCATAAAATGTTATGAGCGTCTCATGTCAGTAAATATAGATCTGTACCATTGCATTTAATGACTGAAGAATTTTCCATTATATGATTATAACTAAAGCTTTGTTTTGTTCACTCAAGATTCAAGCTTTGTTTTATACAAAATAGTTTTCCCAAATAGTTTTCCTTTATATTTTGCAATCCCACATCCCTGACTTTATTTTCTTTCCAAGTAATGGCAGATTTAGACTCATGATTTTATAACTGCCAATCTTAGTAGGCATCAAGCTGACTTGGTAGAAATTGCTGGAATTGTCCGGCAAGAAGTAAATAGTTGTGTAGCATTTATTTTCAGCATGATAACCTAAGTGAAGATACCAGATAAGAAGTGATTAAAGTACAGACCAAAGAGGCTCTGAGTGAAAAGCAAGGGTCACTCCTTTATTGCTTTTCACATAAAAAAGGGAATAAAAAGGAAAGAAACTCAGAGACAAAGTGTAAATGAATTTGACTTGCTGACCCTTGAGAAATTTGGGATTTGAGCACTGAATCTTAAACACCTTCAGAGAATCACTGAGTTCAAAATTTAATAGATCAAGCTGGGATATGGGAAGATAAAACCAAAAGCTTCCTCACAATTCCATGTAGCAATAGATATCTCTTTTGAAAATTTCAGGTCATCTATGGGAAAACTTTGCTGGAAAACAATCACATATGGTAGTGGTTAGAAATTGCTCATTCTGAGCAAAGGAGAAAGGTGAATCCAAGGGAATAATAATCAGTGTTCCTGTGTTTCTTGAAGACATTTAGATATGGAAAGTGTGGACCCTGATGATGAGAAGTGAAGTGATGTAGCAAATCATTTTATGATGTAACAAATTAAATTAGCAACCAAAAGATTTGGGTTGATCCCTGTTATACATTAACTTTCTGTTTTACCTTGTACAGGCCAGTTAACCTTTTTGTGTCTCATGGTCTTCATCTACAAATTGGGGATGGTGGTAACCCTGGACTGATCCACCTTGTAGACATTGTGGGAATCAGATGATATAATGATATAATTAGTTTGGAGATACTTTGAGAAGGACCAACTTCTACAGATTAGAAGTTCATGAAAAATAACAATAACTTCCACTTACTTGTTTTTAACCAAGTGCCTGTTTTTTGTTATTGTTGTTGTTCCCAGAATACAATTGTTAAACCTCAGAACTAATTCCCTTGATAGAGCTTCACACTAGAAGACCTACCAACTCAAATAGTAAAATGTCCAGAGTTAGTCACTGTTTGTTTACAAGATAGATGTCTTTAATTGTATATTTCTTAGATATAATTACATGTATAGAAAAATCAGCATTAAGGCATTTAGACTAAAACATAAAATCATTTCATTCAAAAGTAGACTCAAGCATGGAAAGAATGTAGTTAGCTAAAATAAAAATCAGGAAGGAAACAACCTGTTTACCTAGCCCAAAACTAGATTATTTCTCCCCACAAAAAAAGGCTACATATTTTAAATACATGGAAAGAATTTTAAAGAGGCAGTTGTTCTTGTTTGTGAACTGAACTCCATCTTTCTTTCTTTTTTTTTTTTTGAGTTTTAATTTTTTTTTTATTCTTATGTTAATCCCCATACATTACATCATTAGTTTTAGATGAAGTGTTCCATGATTCATTGTTTGTGCATAACACCCAGTGCTCCATGCAGAATGTGCCCTCCTCAATACCCACCACCAGGCTAACCCATCCTCCCACCCCCCTCCCCTCTAGAACCCTCAGTTTGTTTTTCAGAGTCCATCGTCTCTCATGGTTCGTCTACCCCTCCGATTTCCCCCGATTCATTCTTCCCCTCCTGCTACCTTCTTCTTCTTCTTTTTTTTTTTTCCTTAACATATATTGCATTATTTGTTTCAGAGGTACAGATCTGAGATTCAACAGTCTTGCACAATTCACAGCGCTACCAGAGCACATACCCTCCCCAGTGTCTATCACCCAGTCACCCCATCCCTCCCACCCCACCACCCACTCCAGCAACCCTCAGTTTGTTTCCTGCAATTAAGAATTCCTCATATCAGTGAGATCATATGATACATGTCTTTCTCTGTTTGACTTATTTCACTCAACATAATACCCTCCAGTTCCATCCACGTCGTTGCAAATGGCAAGATCTCATTCCTTTTGATGGCTGCATAATATTCCATTGTATATATATACCACATCTTCTTTATCCATTCATCTGTCGATGGACATCTTGGCTCTTTCCACAGTTTGGCTATTGTGGACATTGCTGCTATAAACATCGGGGTGCACGTACCCTTTCTGAACCCTACTTTTGTATCTTTGGGGTAAATACCCAGTAGTGCAATTGCTGGGTCATATGGTAGCTCTATTTTCAACTTTTTGAGGAACCTCCATACTGTTTTCCAGAGTGGCTGCACCAGCTTGCATTCCCACCAACAGTGTAGGAGGGTTCCCCTTTCTCCACATCCCCGCCAACATCTGTCATTTCCTGACTTGTTAATTTTAGCCATTCTGACTGGTGTGAGGTGGTATCTCATTGAGGTTTTGATTTGGATTTCCCTGATGCCAAACGATGTTAAGTACTTTTTCATGTGTCTGTTGGCCATTTGGATGTCTTCTTTGGAGAAATGTCTGTTCATGTCTTCTGCCCATTTCTTGATTGGATTCTTTGTTCTTTGGGTGTTGAGTTTGATAAGTTCTTTATAGATTTTGGATACTAGCCCTTTATCTGATATGTCATTTGCAAATATCTTCTCCCATTCTGTCGGTTGTCTTTTGGTTTTGTTGACTGTTTCGTTTGCTGTGCAAAAGCTTTTTATCTTGATGAAGTCCCAATAGTTCATATTTGCCCTTGCTTCCCTTGCCTTTGGCAATGTTTCTAGGAAGAAGTTGCTGTGGCTGAGGTCGAAGAGATTGCTGCCTGTGTTCTCCTTTAGGATTTTGATGGATTCCTGTCTCACTTTGAGGTCTTTCATCCATTTGGAGTCTATTTTTGTGTGTGGTATAAGGAAATGGTCCAGTTTCATTCTTCCGCATGTGGCTATCCAGTTTTCCCAACACCATTTGTTGAAGAGACTGTCTTTTTTCCATTGGACATTCTTTCCTGCTTTGTCGAAGATGAGTTGACCATAGAGTTGAGGGTCTATTTCTGGGCTCTCTATTCTGTTGCATTGATCTATGTGTCTGTTTTTGTGCCAGTACCATACTGTCTTGATGATGACAGCTTTGCAATAGAGCTGGAAGTCTGGAATTGTGATGCCGCCAGCTTTGCTTTTCTTTTTCAACATTCCTCTGGCTATTCGGGGTCTTTTCTGGTTCCATACAAATTTTAGGATGATTTGTTCCATTTCTTTGAAAAAAGTGGATGGTATTTTGATGGGGATTGCATTGTATGTGTAGATTGCTCTAGGTAGCATTGACATCTTCACAATATTTGTTCTTCCAACACATGAGCATGGAACGTTTTTCCATTTCTTTGTGTCTTCCTCAATTTCTTTCATGAGTATTTTATAGTTTTCTGAGTACAGATCCTTTATGTCTTTGGTTAGATTTATTCCTAGATATCTTATGGTTTTGGGTGCAATTGTGAATGGGATTGACTCCTTAATTTCTCTTTCTTCTGTCTTCTTGTTGGCGTATAGGAATGCCACTGACTTCTGTGCATTGATTTTATATCCTGCCACTTTACTGAATTCCTGTATGAGATCTAGCAGTTTTGGGGTGGAGTCTTTGGGGTTTTCCACATAAAGTATCCTATCATCTGCAAAGAGTGAGAGTTTGACTTCTTCTTTGCCGATTTGGATACCTTTGATTTCTTTTTGTTGTCTGATTGCTGTGGCTAGGAATTCTAATACTATGTTGAATAGCAGTGGTGATAGTGGACATCCCTGCTGCGTTCCTGACCTTAGGGGGAAAGCCCTCAGTTTTTCCCCATTGAGAATGATATTTGCTGTGGGTTTTTCATAGATGGCGTTTATGATATTGAGGTATGTACCCTTTATCCCTATACTCTGAAGGGTTTTGATCAAGAAAGGATGCTGTACTTTGTCAAATGCTTTTTCTGCATCTATTGAGAGGATCATATGGTTCTTGTTCTTTCTTTTGTTAATGTATCACGTTGATTGATGTGCGGATGTTGAACCAACCTTGCAGCCCAGGGATAAATCCCACTTGGTCGTGGTGATAATCCTTTTAATGTACTGTTGGATCCTATTGGCTAGTATTTTGGTGAGAATTTTTGCATCCATGTTCATCAGGGATATTGGTCTGTAATTCTCCTTTTTGATGGGGTCTTTGTCTGGTTTTGGGATCAAGGTAATGCTGGCCTCATGAGTTTGGAAGTTTTCCTTCCATTTCTATTTTTTGGAACAGTTTCAGAAGAATAGGTATTAATTCTTCTTGAAATGTTTGGTAGAATTCCCCTGGGAAGCCATCTGGCCCTGGGCTTTTGTTTGTTGGGAGATTTTTGATGATTGCTTCAAATTCCTTAGTGGTTATCGGTCTGTTCAGGTTTTCTATTTCTTCCTGGTTCAGTTTTGGTAGTTGATACATCTCTAGGAATGCATCCATTTCTTCCAGGTTATCTAATTTGCTGGCGTAGAGTTGCTCATAATATGTTCTTATAATTGTTTGTATTTCTTTGGTGTTGGTTGTGATCTCTCCTCTTTCATTCATGATTTTGTTGATTTGGGTCATTTCTCTTTTCTTTTTGATAAGTCTGGCCAGGGGTTTATCAATCTTGTTAATTCTTTCAAAGAACCAGCTCCTAGTTTTGTTGATCTGTTCTACTGTTCTTTTAGTTTCTATTTCATTGATTTCTGCTCTGATCTTTATTATTTCTCTTCTCCTGCTGGGTTTAGGCTTTCTTTGCTGTTCTTTCTCCAGCTCCTTTAGGTGTAGAGTTAGGTTGTGTACTTGAGACCTTTCTTGTTTCTTGAGAAAGGCTTGTATTGCTATATACTTTCCTCTTAGGACTGCCTTTGCTGCATCCCAAAGATTTTGAATAGTTGTGTTTTCATTTTCATTGGTTTCCATGTATTTTTTTAATTCTTCTTTAATTTCCTGGTTGACCCATTCATTCTTCAGTAGGATGCTCTTTAGCCTCCATGTATTTGAGTTCTTTCCGACTTTCCTCTTGTGATTGAGTTCTAGTTTCAAAGCATTGTGGTCTGAAAATAGGCAGGGAATGATTCCAATCTTTTGGTACTGGTTGAGACCTGATTTATGACCTAGGATGTGATCTATTCTGGAGAATGTTCCATGGGCACTAGAGAAGAATGTGTATTCCGTTGCTTTGGGGTGGAATGTTCTGAATATGTCTGTAAAGTCCATTTGGTCCAGTGTGTCATTTAAAGTCTTTATTTCCTTGTTGATCTTTTGCTTAGATGATCTGTCCATTTCAGTGAGGGGGGTGTTAAAGTCCCCCACTATTATTGTATTGTTGTCGATGTGTTTCTTTGCTTTTGTTATTAATTGCCTTATATAATTGGCTGCTCCCATGTTAGGGGCATAGATATTTACAATTGTTAGATCTTCTTGTTGGATAGATCCTTTAAGTATGATATAGTGTCCTTCCTCATCTCTTATTAAAGTCTTTGGTTTAAAATCTAATTTGTCTGATATAAGGATTGCCACCCCAGCTTTCTTTTGGTGTCCATTAGCATGGTAAATGGTTTTCCACCCCCTCACTTTCAATCTGGGGGTGTCTTTGGTTCTAAAATGAGTCTCTTGCAGACAGCATATCGATGGGTCTTGTTTTTTAATCCAGTCTGATAGCCTGTGTCTTTTGATTGGGGCATTTAGCCCATTTACATTCAGGGTAACTATTGAAAGATAGGAATTTAGTGCCATTGTATTGCCTGTAAGGTGACTGTTACCGTATATTGTCTGTGTTCCTTTCTGGTCTATATTGCTTTTAGGCTCTCTCTTTGCTTAGAGGACCCCTTTCAAGATTTCCTGTAGGGCTGGTTTTGTGTTTGCAAATTCCTTTAGTTTTTGTTTGTCCTGGAAGCTTTTTATCTCTCCTTCAATTTTCAATGACAGCCTAGCTGGATATAGTATTCTTGGCTGCATATTTTTCTCATTTAGTGCTCTGAATATATCCTGCCAGTCCTTTCTGGCCTGCCAGGTCTCTGTGGATAGGTCTGTTGCCAATCTAATGTTTCTACCCTTGTAGGTTACATATCTCTTCTCCCGAGCTGCTTTCAGGATTCTCTCTTTGTCTATGAGACTCGTAAGTTTTACTATTAGATGTCGGGGTGTTGACCTATTTTTATTGATTTTGAGAGGGGTTCTCTGTGCTTCCTGGATTTTCATGCCTGTTTCCTTTCCCAAATTAGGGAAGTTCTCTGCTATAATTTGCTCCCTTATACCTTCTGCCCCTCTCTCTCTTTCTTCTTCTTCTGGGATCCCAATTATTCTAATGTTGTTTCGTCTTATGGTACCGCTTATCTCTCGAATTCTGCCCTCGTGATCCAGTAGTTGTTTATCTCTCTTTTTCTCAGCTTCTTTATTTTCCATCATTTCATCTTCTATATTACTGATTCTCTCTTCTGCCTCATTTATTCTAGCAGTTAGCGCCCCCATTTTTGATTGCACCTCATTAATGGCCTTTTTGATTTCTACTTGGTTGGATTTTAGTTCTTTTACTTCTCCAGAAAGGGTTTCTCTAATAACTTCCATATTTTTTTCAAGCCCAGCTAGTATCTTTAAAGTGATGATTCTGAACTCTAGATCTGACATTGTACTAATGTCCGTATTGAGTAGGTCCCTGGCAGTCGGTACTACCTCTTGTTCTTTTTGTTGAGGTGATTTTTTCCGTCTTGTCATTTTGTGCAGAGGAGAATAGATTAATGAGAGAACAAAATGCTAGCAGAGTAGCAACGTCCCCAGAAAATATACTCTAAACAAATCAGAAAAGACTTGAAGCAGTGGGAAAAGAAAGGGAAAGAGGAAAAAGAAAAAGAAAAAGAAAAAAAAGAAAAAGATAAAGATAAAAACAAAAACAAACAAAACAAAACAACAACAACAACAAAAAAACCAGAATGTGATCAAATATGATCAGGCTGGTATATAGATGAGTTCCACACACTAGATTTGGGGTGTATTTTGGTCTTTTAGAAGAAAGTGCCTCCCAAAATTTTAAAGAAAGAAAAACTTATATATGTACAAAAATAAGGGTTGATATGATGAAGGGATGGAATATGACTGTAAAGATGGAAATTATAAAAAATTTTATAAAAGGAATTGATAAGAAGTTGTTTGAAAAAAAGAAAGAAGAGGATTTAAAAAAAGAAAAAAAAAAGGGAGAGGATGTGATCAGGCAGGGGAATAGAAAACACCATATACTAGAGATTTAGGGTATATTTTAATCTGTTAGAAGAAACTATCTCAAAATTTTAAAGAGAGAACAACTTATATATATAAGCCAAAAATACGGGTAACTACTATGAAGGGATAGAATATGACTCTAAAAATGAAAAAAATGTTTTTTTTTTAAAAAAAGGGATTGATAAGATGTTGGTTGAAAAAGGGAAAAAGAAAAATTCAAAAAGAAAAAAAAAGAAAAAAAGACAGTTAAAAAAAAATTAACTTTGAAAGACTAAAGAATCATGGTAAAAAAGCCATGAATTCTATGTGCAGTAGTCCCCTAGCGCTGGAGTTCTGCCGTTCTCATTGATCGGTAAACTTGGCCTTGGCTGGCTGTTCTCGCTGATCTTCTGGGGAGGGGCCTGTTGCCGTGGTTTCCAAATGTCTCTGCCGGAGGCAGAATTGCCCCGCCCTTGCCCCCTCCCGGCTAAGTAATCTGCTCGGGTTTGCTCTCCCGGGCTTTTGTTCCCTGCGAGCTTTCCGTACAGCTTTGGAGGCCGAGAGTGAAAATGGCGGCCTCCCAATCTCCACCCCGGAGGAGCCGAGAACTCGGGGCCCCGCTTCTCAGTGAGCCCCCAGAGAAAAGCCGTCAGTCACTCCCGTCTCCCCGGTCTCCAGCCGCACTCCGTGCTCACCCGGCCTGTGACCGCGCGTTTCTATCTCTGGCACCCGACCCCGTGTGGAGTCTCCAAACCCAGCAGATCCCTGCAGTGCACTCCCTTGCAGCTCCTCCCAGGGGAGGAAGGTGAGTCTCCCCGGGTCTGCCGCTTGTTGGGTCCCTGCTGGAGGAGCAGGGGCCCGACTGTGCCGCGGATCACAGTTTATGGCAACCCCGAGCTGAGAGCCCGCGCCTGGGCTCCGCCTCTGCAGCCGGCTTCCCTGATCCAATACCTGGGAGCTCCGCCACACTCAGGCACCCCCGGTCTTTCTGTGACCCGTGGGTCCTGAGACCACACTGTCCCCGAGGGTTCCACCCCCCGCTTAGCCACCAGAGTGACGTCCCTCAGCGGAGCAGACTTTTAAAAGTTCCGATTTTGTGCTCCGCGGCTCTATCACTTGCCAGAAGCGGCCGACGGAGGCCCCTCCCCGCCGTCTATCCTCCCGAATATCGCCTTGGATTCACTTCTCCGCACGTCCTACCTTCCAGAAAGTGGTCGCTTTTCTGATGAGAGAGTTGTTGCTCTTCTTTTCTTCGACCTCCTGTTGAGTTTGTAGGTGTTCAGAATGGTTTGATCCCTATCCAGCTGAATTCCTGAGAGGAGACGAAATCCAGGTCTCCTATTCCTCCGCCATCTTGCTCCGCCCCCTCTGAACTCCATCTTTCATTCCCTGTGTGTGTGTGTGTGTATGTCTAATCCACATGGACACATAGTTCAGTGATGCTTTCAACTTCCGAAATTCTTGGAAGCTGTAGTATATCTTAGACCAAAATCTTATTATTAAACTGCTTTGTCAAATATTGCTATGTCTTATAATTTTAACCAGGAAGTTAAAGCTCCCCAATTTAGCCTCTTCTTACCCAAAGTAACCCCAGACCAGCCGAGGTGCCTTCAGGAGGTGGTTTAACTTGCTGTCAGTATCATTTATCTTTATGTTGGCCACTTTTAAGGTATCTATGAAAAGTAGGACATTATGTGATATGAACAATAGAACAATAATTTACATTTACTAGTGCCATTCAATTGCCTGGTTAATGAGGACAGTACATTAAGTACATGAAATTATGTGAATATGTATACTTAACATTTGATAAAACTGGGCTTTTCTAGCATCCTTCCTTAATTGGGGAAATTACACTTAGAATTTAGAGATACTTTCATTACATGGGAGTCTAGACTCATTTCCCCTTTCTTTTGTCCTAGAAGTTTGTAGCCGTAGATTACACAGGGATGTGATAGAGAACATAAAAGCCTTGATTCTGCCATTGAGAGCTCTGCATGGCACCTAGCTCACCCAAAGGACTTAATATCCTTCCCCAATGTGAGTAGTTTTCTCTTTATTCATTGGTAGTAATTGTCCAAATCAAAAAGTTCAGTGGTATAGTTGGAAAGTTTGATTTTGATTTTAGGCTTTTGGTCCCTCAGTTCAAGTGTGTAATGTCTCCCAGCTCTATCTAAGAAATTAGCTTATAAAATTTCCCCTAAGAATCAACAGATTAAGTTGGATCTAGGAAAAGTATGTTCAACATCTTTTGATATCAGCTTTCAGAGAAGGAATAACTTTTAATCTGTTTGCACTCTGCTACATAGAACATTTTGTAAATGTCCAAGAAAATTTAGAGAAGGCAAATATACTTTATCATTCCTTCACCTTTTGGGGAGGCATTTGGATTTGCAGGATAACTTTCAGTGTTTTGCTCCCACCCTCCTAACTCCAAGTCTTTTTTCCTAACCCTGATCTGGGAGTGGTGGTAGGTCTTAATTTTCCAACATGAAGAGGAACTGAGGGGTTTATTTTTATTTTTTTAAAGAGTACATCTTTCATTTAAAATAATATTTTAATATTATTTTTTATTAAGTTTAAAATTTTAATTCTAGTATAGTTAACATTATAGTGTTATATTAGTTTCAGGTGTACAATATAGTGATTCAACAGTCCTGTGCATTACTCAGTGCTCATCATGATAAATGTACTCTTTATTAATATTAATATTTTAATATTGATATGTTAATATTTTGGTATACTTCTTTCCCTGCAACTACTTTTAATGTAGTTTGTATCATCTGTAAAATTTATGATTATATGGCTCTATATTGGTTTAAGTTATATTGTGAGCATTTTCCATTGCTATTATAATTCTTCAAAAGCATTAGTTGTTGTGTAATTTTTATTTAAATGGATGTAACATTATTTACTTGATCCCTCTCCTGTTGTTAGATATTTGAGTTATTTCCAATTTTTGCTATAATTTAAAATTTTACTATTGAAATCCTTGTACATTATTCTTTGTACATGGTTCCCCAAATGTTTCATTAAGATATGTTTCTCAGTGGAAACACTAGAATGAAAAGTAGGAACATTTTTTTTTTTAAAGATTTTATTTATTTATTTGAGACAGAGAGAATGAGAGAGAGAGAGCACATGAGAGAGGGGAGGGTCAGAGGGAGAAGCAGGCTCCCTGCTGAGCAGGGAGCCCGATGTGGGACTCGATCCCGGGACTCCAGGATCATGACCTGAGCCGAAAGCAGTCGCTTAACCAGCTGAGCCACCCAGGCGCCCCTAATAGGAACATTTTTAAGACTCTTCATACTTACTGCAAAATTACTGTCTAGAAAGGATATACCAAATTACACTTCCAGTGAATTCAAGTAACTATCTCACTTGATCCTTGCTAATACTAATAATTACCAAATTTTAAATTTTGTTTATTTTATGAGCAGAATATATTTTATTTTCCTTAATTTCCATCTCTTCTTAATTTAGAAGGCAATTGTATTTTCTCTTCTGTCAGTGTCCTCTGCCCAGTTTTACTGATATATCAGTATGATTTATTAATGTATTTGAACTCCTAAATTTTTAACTATGGGAAAACTTTCATCATAATTATTTCCTTTTAGTCTTATTTCTAAGGTGACTTGCTATATAGACATTTTTAATTCCTATGAAAACATTATTAATCTTTCCCTTTCTGACTTCTTACACAGTTTTATGCTTGGAAAATTTTATGCATTAAAAAATCAAATGACCCTTTAGCTGTATTTGCTTTAACATCTTTCTCTCTCTCTTTTTTTTTAAAAGATTTTATTTATTTATTTAATTGATAGAAAGAGAGAGACAGCGTGAGGGGGAACACAAATAGGGGGAGTGGGAGAGGGAGAAGCAGGCTTCTGGTTGAGCAGGGAGCCCGATTCGGGGCTCAATCCCAGGACCCCAGGATCATGACCTGAGCCGAAAGCAGTCGCTTAACCAAGTGAGCCACCCAGGCGCCCCTAACATCGTTCTTTTAGTAGCAGTCATCTACTTTAGCATTATTATTTTAAAAATCCTCTCTTTAAAAAAATCCTCTTTTTACCAAACACATCTTCACAATCAGTGATGAAAACCATAGGGAAATAAGTGGATGTGGGGTCAGAAGACTCCCATGTGGTGAGAAATTATAACCTTTTATGCAGATTGATGGTAAGTTAATATTAGATTGATTTACAAGCAAGATCAATCCAGATCCTATGGGCTAGCAGGCACATTAATGACCTTGAAAATTACTTGGGTTTTTTGGTAAACATCTGCAGCTTTTAATGTGTGAAGGAACAGATTGTTCTCACTGTGTTGAATGGTAGTGGAGGGGATAGTAAGAAATCTAGAGTTCACTGTTCTGTTTTCTCTAGCTGTTTTTACTCATGCCTATTACAGCCCTAGCACCCCCTGTTTATTTCTCCTTTGCCTTTTCTTTCCCCATACAGCCCCTGAGTTTAGCCTCTTTTACCCAAAGTGATTCTAGACTCACTAAGGTGGCTTTATGAAGTTTAGTTTAACTGGATACAGTTATGAAGTGTAGTTTAACTGGATACAGTTTTCATTGATCTTTATGTTGGTCACTTAAGGTATTTCTCTATAAAGGACAGCCAATATTAAGCAAAATCAAGGAGGAAAAGTGTAAACTGGAAAGAGGTACTAGAAGATGCTAAAGATAAACAACTCAGCACCTTCTCATGCCTGTGACAATTTCTTCTCACTTTTTTAGTAACCCTTAGCAGTTTCATCTATTCTTGATACAGGTTAATTCTTTTATTGGAAGGGACCAGGTACATACTAATGCTAAGATGTAAATGAATAACAGATATCTTAATCTGTTATCCTTCCACCATTCGCATGTGAGCATAGATGTATGTATGAACAGAAACAAGTTCTTGGTCCGAGAAATGTTTTGTTCCATCACATTTTTTGTACCTGGTCTTCTAGTTCTATTTGTAAGTTTCCGTAGTAGATTGGTTCCTTGCTTGCTTGGTTTGCATTTTGATTTCTTTTATTTACTAGAATTTTTTCTCATATTTTGCTTTGTTCTAAAATTATCATGGAAAAATAATTTACCTGATTGTGTAACTTTTTTGTTAAGATTCTAATAGATACAGCCCATGTTTATCTAGGGTGAATCCTAATTTATTTCACCTTCTGGAGTTATTGAGGGCTTCTGAGGCAAGTTTGACATCCACAGTTAATTGAAGAATGGATCTTTTTGCCTCAAATTAGGGAACACTCATTGGGAGGACAAATTAATTTTATAAGTTCAAGAAGAATCAATTCTTAATGTCTCCTGGGGCTGACTAGCTTGTAGATTATCCATCTTTTACTTTTCCCACCTCCTGCAAGTTACTTGTTATTTGTTAGTGACTTTACTCTTTGCACTGGAAAAATGATTTTTTAAAAAGATTTTATTTATTTGACAGAGAGAGACACAGCAAGAGAGGGAACACAAGCAGAGGAGTGGGAGAGGGAGAAGCAGGCTTCCCAACAAGCAGGGAGCCCGAAGCCAGGCTCGATCCCAGGACCCTGGGATCATGACCTGAGCTGAAGGCAGACGCTTAATGACTGAGCCACCCAGATGCCCCTGGAAAAATGATTTTAAAGAAGGATACACTTAAGACAGTTGGAATTTCCTATTTGTTAAATTGTTCTGTTAAAAAAATGTAGGGCCGTTTTAGGACAGTGAAAATACTCTTTTGATACTGTAATGATGGATACATGTATATTTGTCCAAACCCATACAATGTATAATACCAGCAGTGAGTCATAATGTAAATTATGGACTTTGGATGATTATGATGTAACAAATGTATCACTCTGATGGACCTATTGATAATGAAGGAGCTCTGCAGGTGTGGGGGCAGGGTATATATGAGAAATTTCTATATCTTCCTCCCAATTTTGCTGTGAATCTAAAAATACTCTTTAAAGAAGTCTTTAAAAATGTCATTGTAGCAGAGATTGGAAGTATTACCTAAAATGAGGCATTTGTGAATTTCAGTTATCACTTGAAGGGTGTGAAGTTTAAATGAGATAATGATTGCAGGATGTCTGGTTTAGGGCCTGGCGAACAGTGCTATTTTTATAATGCTAGCTGGAAAAAAATAGAAATACAGCTACTGTAAACAGAAATATCTTTGTCTTCATTTCTTCCTTGTAATTTTCCTTATGACTGCTGTTAAAATTTCACTTTGGCACCCAATAGCGCAGTACCTTAAAGTCAAAGTGTCTAAACTAGTTTTCTTTTTTTCTTTTGGTTCAGCAATACCACAAGAACCCTAGAGAAATTTTCATAAGCAGATTTATACTGGGAGATTCACTGTAGTATTGTTTGTTGTAGTGAAAAATATGTCAATAGAGAAACAGATAAAGAAAATATGACATATTCATATGATAGATTATTGTATAACTGTTAGATGACAGATCTATGCATGTCAACATGGATAGAGTTCCAAAACATAATTTTGAATGACAATCTTAAGTTACCAAATTATGGAAATAGTAAATATAACATAAAAATTTACATTTGTATCATTATGAATAATAATAATGTTCATGAGGTAGGGTACAAATATGTGTATATAAAGTATAAAAACTTTGTAAGACTACATATTAAATTGGTGATAGAAGTTTCTCTGGACAAAGAAACTAGTAGAACAAAACTGGAGCATGGAATTTAGGACTTCAATTTTATCTGTGTTGTTTTACTCTTTTTAACCAAAAAGCCCTTGTTGTAGTCTCCCAAACAAACAGACATTCAAATGAAGAGACAAATAGATAATCACAGTAACATGAAAAGTCCTAACTTCCTTTATTGGTGTCTGTATTTCTATCAGTATTGTCATTTTCCAAATTACCTGGGCTCAAAAAAATCTAGGAATTTTTTTTATATTCTCCTGTTTCACTACCTACATCAGTTATGTTACTTCTTTTAGGATACCTCAGATCTGGACCTTTTCTTTTTTTTTTTAAAGATTATTTATTTGACAGAGAGACACAGAGAGAGAGGGAACACAAGCAGGGGGAGTGGGAGAGGGAGAGGGAGAAGCAGGCTTCCCGCCGAGCAGGGAGCCCAATGCAGGGCTCGATCCCAGGACCCCGGGACCATGACCTGGGCCGAAGGCAGATGCTTAACAACCAAGCCACCCAGGCACCCCTGGACCTTTTCATATGTCTTTAATATCACTATTCTAATTCACAAACTTACCTGTGTGAGTAAGGCTCCCTGTAGAAACTTATGGCACACCTAAGTTGTGTGATGAGGGAAGTTTAATAAAGAGAAACTTTATAAATGTGTGAGCATAGAAAAAGCAACAAGGGTTGTTATAGACTGGTAAGGAGAAAATCATACATTATATCATCCGTAGAACAGAAAGGTTAAGGGGAGAAAACTATTATGATGAGAGAGAGAGTGTGAGAGGGAGAAGGAGGAGAGAAGGAAAAAGAGAAGAAAAAGAAAGAGAGAGAGAGAAAGGGGGAAAGAAAGAGAAAGGAAGGAAGAAAGCAAGCAAGCGGGAGGGAGCAAGGGAGAGTAAGAGAGAGAGAGATTGAGAATAACCAAGAATCTTCTACCTTTACCAACCTCAGGGGTCCAGTAGTGAGGTGTCTGGGGAGTATGTATCCTGACTTCTCTCCTTTCTGATTCTTTGTTGATGCATTTCTCTGGATAACCTCAGTGGAAAGCCAAAAAGCAGGAGCATTGTTGCAGGTCCTACAGGTCAGCATCTGGGGCACAGCAGGGTGGAGAAGGGTGGGGTGTGGATCTGCAGGTCTACAAGGAAATGCTACATGCTATCTCATCTTCTAATGTTTAGACTTCTGAAAACTCAGATGTAGGATGTATGGAAAAAACTTACTTTAATCAAAGTAAATTTTGCTGTCAGACTGTTACCAACTAAAATGAAAAGTAAGAAGGGAATAGAAGGTTCAGTTTTGGCTTTTCCAGATTCTTATATTAGTTGCCTTCTAACTGTGTGGTCTTGAGCAAGATGCTTAGCCTCTCTGCTTTAATTTTCTTATCCGTAGAGTGGACATGATTGTAGTGGTTTTAATAAGGATTAGATTAAATAATTCATGTTCAGCTCCTAGAACAGGGCCTGATGCATAGTAAGTATACCCATTAAGTATTAGTGTTTATTCTCTATTGTTTTTGAAAATTATTCTCCAAGCCTAAGAAAGTCAAGCTGTAATGACTGTGCTATTCAAATGAGAATCCATTAATTACTAATGACAAATACAAGATGTGAGATAGAGTATCAAGGAGCATTCTAGGACTGGCCATCCTCTTTCTTTTTTGCTTTTGCAATTCTCCACTTTCTTTAAGTTTTAGCGAAAAACGCACCTTTTTATAAAGCCTTTTCCAATTCTGCAGCCCAACAGAACTTCTTTGTCTCTATCACATTTCTTTCAGAAGCCAAATACTAGATTGTGTGGTTATATAGGTCACCTTATTCCAGCCCCCTGGTATATAAAAACGTGTATTTCTGTTTACCCAGCTAGATCAGAAGCTTTTTGAGGACAGACATAATCTTTTTGTTTTTTAGTTCTTAGAAGTACTTATTAACGTTCAGTGTTACCTCCCTCTCTTACTGCCTGCCTTCCTCCCTGCCTTCCTTCCTTTCCGTCCCTCCTTCTCTTCCTTTTTTCCTTTTTCCTTCCTTCCTTCTCTTCCTCCCCACTCCTTTCTTCACTCCATCAATTAAGCTGCAGTAATTTATTGAGGAGCTACCAGGTACCGTGCTACTGCTGGAGGGATGCCCGTGGATAGAAAAGATAGGGACTCTGCCCTCATAGAGTTTAAGGTATAGTTGGGAAGATAGGCACATGAATGAATTAACTATAGTCATAATGATTCTGCATACAATGCTATAGAATGTAGAAAATATTAAGTACTATTAGAAAATCACACTTGAAGTCTCTGGATGTTTGCACCATAGAAAAATAACCTTTGAGAAATAGGCAAGACCTCAACAAGAAAAGAGTTGGCAAATGGCCAGAAATTAAGATGAGAGGATACCCTCATTGCTGGCTCAGTGGGCAATGTGCCAGAAAGGCAAAAGAAGGATGGACTCTACTCTAGTGTTCTGGGGTTTCTGGGATATTTGCTAGAGTACGGTTAGCTTAATGGAGCTTATATTCACATTAAGGGTTTCTTGAAGGCCTCTTTGGCACTAACCTGTTTATCAAAGCTTTTAAGATAAACATCTTCTGGTATTAAGCTGTTTTTAACAATGCTTACTCATGTCTCTGACAAACTCTTGATTTTTCAGAATCAAGTTTGGAGTGATAAGTTGGCACCAGTGGAAGTCTTTGTATGGATTTAATGACATTAAGAAGCATAGCCCAGAATTATTATTATTATTTTTTAAAGATTTTATTTATTTATTTGAGACAGAGAGAATGAGAGACAGAGAGCATGAGAGGGAGGAGGGTCAGAGGGAGAAGCAGACTCCCTGCCAAGCAGGGAGCCCGATGCGGGACCTGATCCCGGGACTCCAGGATCATGACCTGAGCCGAAGGCAGTCGCTTAACCAACTGAGCCACCCAGGTGCCCCAGCCCAGAATTATTATATGCAAGTTTCCATTTTAAGGAAAACTCACATTCTCTGCCTCTCTGAAAATTACCTATATTAGAGTCTATGTAGCTAAAAGGACAGGAGGGGTTCACATAGCTATGTGCTGCAAATTAATAAGATAATTATCGCTAGAAAATAATTAACCAGATCTCTACTATCAAGTGAAAACAGAGAACAGAGGAACAACAGATAATTGAGTCTTGCAAGATAAACATCCTGAGACTTCTCCAATTATAGCATGTAATATACAGCATAAAATATGTAAGCAACCATGAAGAAAGAGAAGGTATTTTGTGCTGTTGCTGGTCTTTTATCAAGCAATTTATTAGATAATGCCTATTAATGATATTAATAACTGACATTTCTGTAGTATCTCATGTGTTGGCCACTGTTGGGTACTCTACACATATAATAGTATTTAATTAATTATTGGAATAATGTAACTTTAGGTCAAAGTTCATTGAGGAATGAGAGGGAAGTGAAAAACATGAGCTACTCTTGAGAAATGTGGCTGTGAAAAAAGGAAAGAGGTAGAAGGAGGAAATTGCACATGAAATTGTGTAAAATATTATTTTTCCCCCTTTTCACCCAGGCAAACAGAGGCACAGAGATTGTATGTGACCCAACAATATTTAACAGAGCCAGTAATGGAATTTCATGCCATTTTATTGGCTTCTAGGGCAGTATATCATCTTTAGCCAGCTGACTATACCAGTCCCTCAAGTCAGGAAAGCATAGAACCTAGATAGTCCATGTTAGATTTCTGAGAGAAGGCTGTGGAACAAGGCTAAGTTGTTTCTAGGAGCCCCGGATCAGAATGAGGTCAGAGAGAAGTCATCGTCATTCTTATTTTTATGTTATACCATCACTGGAAGAGTGTTCTAACCTCAGTAGGCCCTCAGTAACTAACTACAACAACAAAAACTTTGATAGGTCACCTACCTTGTGTCAGATGCTAAGTGAAAGCTTTATGCACATTATTCTTCACAACAATGTTATAAAGCATATAATTCTATTATTTCCATTGTAAAGATGAAGACATTTAAGCCCGGGCAAGTAAAGTAACTTCTCCAAGGTTATGTTACTACTAAAATTGAGTCTAGTCATTTGTATCCAAAGGCCAAATTATCAACCACCTTCTCGTCATATCTTAACTGGCGAAGGGAATGGAGGAGTATACAGAGTAAGAGGGTAGTTTATATGTCCACAACCATGTGTTTTCACCTAGCTCCTGATTTGGAAGCAGAATTGATTCAGCAGAAGTCACTATTAACTGGGCATTATATCTGGACAAATTCTGATCTTTTCTTATGCCATTTCATGACTCATGGAGGATAGGCTTGATGTTGTTTTTGCTAAGGGCTGCAGTGGCCAGTCTGCTTCAGTGTCACCAGTAAGTTAAAAAAATCCATTTTCTGGGGAGCTAGAACATCACATGTGAACTGAATGCTACAGATCTGCTTAATGAGTCTTGAATGTGAGTGGTGCATTGGCATATTTAAGACAAATTGCAATTGTCAGATAATTCCTTTGTGGCTTCCTCTGAGGTCTGTGAATGGAGGTTATGGTTCTCTAGCAGTTTTAATCTTTACAATTTTTTTTTTCCTTTTGGCTTGAAACCATAGAGGATAAATTACCTTCAGAGTCTTTCTTGGTGGATGGAAGAAATATCTGAAGGCCTCAAAGTAAAAATCCTGTACCAACATTTAGCTAACATGATCATGCAATTGCCAGAGAAAAAGATACTGTGCATAAAAATATGGAGATATTTAGTAAAGAAAAAAATTGTGTGCATTTAGAGTCCCAGAAAGCTTTCAGAGGAAACAGCTTCTTTTGCCTCTCAAAACCACTAATCATTCCCTCACAAAAGGTATTTCTGGTATCTTGAAGAATACAAAGAAAATACATTTGGGAGTCCACTTTGGAATGAAACAGAGACTTAAAAAACAACTCTTAGCTGGAGCAAACAAGTTTTCAGGCTCTGCCACATATTAATATATAATGATGTGTGTCCATGTATGTCTATACCCTTGAAATGTGTATGTGCCCTGGTTCTTAATCTAGTTTATTAGAAGTATCAACTATTTAGAAGCAAATGTGCTTCTAGGCATTAAGTACATTTTGTAATTTTGTTGCTCCTCGGAAGAGATATCTCCAAGAATAGCCCAAGGAAATGAAATACCTCAGCACTTGGGGATAAGCAATACAATTATAGGCGCCTCAGTTTCCATTTGACACTTTCCCACCAAGCTGTTCTGAGGTTGACTTCCGTGTGAATTTTAGTATTAAAGTTGAAAGTGGTGTGAAACAACTCTGGAGAAAGGAAGCTTTGTAATCTCAGCCCCAAGGGGAAGAGGAGTTATTCTTCTAGGTGCTTCAGCAGAGGCACTGTTTTGAAAGGCAAAGGCCAGAGAAGGCCTGCGAAATCATGGCCATTGGTTTTGACAGCAGTTGGGGGTGTTGATCAGATTAAGCAAGACCAGCCCTGAGAATTCCCAGGAGTGTGTCTCTATGCATGCCACACCAGCCCTGGCCCTTGGCTGTTGTCAGTCTGATGGATAGCTGGAGCTAAGGCTTTAGGTGCAAGGACAGCTGGAGGTAGGAAAGGGTGACACTCCTGAGAGAACTTGGGTTAATCTAGGGCTATGCTTCTTGAAGATTTTGGAAGCCACAGGATAAATGTTTTCCTGGAGGGTCAGTTTTACTAGAAGATTTGAGGTAAAAAACATCTTTCTGATACTAAAAGGAAAAACATGAAAAAATAAATATATAGAATAAAAGGAAAAAACATGGATGTATTGTGAATTGGAAGGCAAAAATCATGTGCATTTTTAAGATAAAACCAGAGATTTTAAGGAAATAATAAGCTGTTAGTCGCTTAGATTCTGGCCACCTCTCCTTATGTCCCAACCCAGTGAGTATGTGAGTCTAGTCTACTTTCAAGGGCCCTGCATTTGTCATTTTTGAACAATTAGATACAATTTGTGTTCATCTGGGAAGGGATAAAAGACTTCTTATTGCTTAAACTGGAAGTTTTAAACTGAAATTTGGGGTCTGAAAATTGTTAGTTTACAGGCTCAATCTGACACACAGGTGAGATTTAATCAATAGACATGTTCAGTTTGATCCATACTGTTAATTTTGTTGATTAGTTGTTAGCATTTATAGACCAAACTTCTCATAATAATCCAGTTTTTCTTTTTAAAAAAGTCAGGGGATGGGGAGATTTGGCAACACCATGCATGATCTTTTGCGCAGCAGTACTCAACTAGAGGTAAATAATGCCCCTCCTGTCAAACAGCTCATCCCAGTTCCCACCCAGCCCACTTCTCTCACTATTATCTGTCAGATTTCTTTTGACATTTCTATTTGTGACTCATTCTTCAGGTAAAATGCCACTGGGATTGTTCTGGTGGCCTTATTTTTTTTAAATTTTATTTTATTATGTTATGTTAATCACCATACATTACATACATTAGTTTTTGATGTAGTGTTCCACAATTCATTGTTTGTATAACACCCAGTGCTCCATTCAATACATGCCCTCTTTAATACCCATCACCAGGCTAGGATTCATCCCTCCTCCTCATTTCAGTCATGTGCCCTCATGAAGACCATGGCTATCATGGTAATCTATAAGGGAGTTAGATTTCTTTTCATTAAGTCCTTGCTTAAGTATTGATTTTAAATGTTTGTGGACAGCTGCTCTGTGCAATGGCTGTATGAAGACTGAGCCTATAGACTGGTGTTTGCTACCTTGGTAGGGACCTACAAAAACTGCCCATCCCCACGTTTTGCCCATTTTTTGACTCAGTGAATGTAATTACCTCTTTAAGTTGTCATCATTCATTTGAAAACTTAATGCGAAAGAGGCATGTGTCAAGTTTGGTATGGACGGGAAGGTGTAGAAAACTTAACTGCCTGTTAGCTGTAGTGTTAAAGACCCTTAGAGAGGGAGTTAGGATCCTTGGGTTGCAATCCCAGCTTGGCACTCATTGTATGTTCTCAGGCATGATGACAGTGGTGATGCTTGGCTTCCTCCTCTGATTTGGATTGTATCACCTGCCTTTTCAATCTTACAAGCTTGTTCAGAAGCTCAAATGTACTAATGCAAATGAACCAGGTTAGAAGATTATAAAAACTTTACAAATTTAGACATGATGTCCATATGACATCCTAATTTCGTGGGCTATGTCTAGGTATTTTTCTTTGCATTGTGACCAGTATAATCCACAGTATAGTTAGTTGTATTTTCTTTCTTTTTTTTTTTTTAGTTAGTTGTATTTTCTGATAGTGTTGTGGTTTCCATTTTTTAAAGACTGAAGAGAAAATTCATTACAACAAGATATGGCCAAGTAGGCCTTTAAAATGATAAAAGAATATCTTGCTATCCCTTATTCAATGAATACAAGAGTTATCCACCACTAGCTCTAAACAAGAAATAATAAAGTTATATAAAAATGTGTTTTATTTTTATAGGCTTGGAGGTCACTGGGACCCAGCTTTATATTCATTATCTGCTAACACCATTTTTCTTTCATGCACTGTGGATTTGTGAGGGTCTTTCTCCTTTCAGGCAGTCAGGAATATGAATTTTATATTGATCTGCTTATGGTAGTTGGTGTAACAGCATCTTTTTTTTTTTTTTAAAGATTTTATTTATTTATTTGACAGAGAGCGACACAGCGAGAGAGGGAACACAAGCAGGGGGAGTGGGAGAGGGAGAAGCAGGCTCCCCGCAGAGCAGGGAGCCCGATGTGGGACTCGATCCCAGGACCCTGGGATCATGACCTGAGCCGAAGGCAGTCACTCAACCGACTGAGCCACCCAGGCACCCTGGTGTAACAGCATCTTGTAGCAGACATGCTGCTGGTCATATGTCTTTTTACCTTTTATAACTTTTATTTTTACTTTTTTGTATTTTATAGCTTTACCTTTTATATTTTAGTGTTCTCGTTGGTGGCAAAAAACATCAGTGTTTCTCCTTGAACAATTCTGAACATGTTGTTTGATGTTTTCTGGCTTAGCTCTTAAATCTTGTGTGGTGTGGATTACAAAGAAAAGAGACATTAGGGATTCTATCATCAATCCCATTCTTCAGCGCTTTCAAAATAAAACTTTGAAAGGCACTAGATTTTTCTGCAGCCAAGGAGGTTTCTGGCATTTACATTCATAGAGATGGCTTGCACAATAATCCTTTTGAACAAGAAAGCAGAACACCATTTGTTCTGTTACTTATGGTGTCCCATGGTCAGAATTTTAAAAACCATTTTACAGTTTGAAACCTAGTTTAGGACCAATAGATATACTATAGCCTATATACAATTATGTCTTATTAAATTCTTTGAAGAAGCCAAGAAATTGTTAAAGAGACTTGTATTTTCGATAGATTTGTGCTATATAAGAATTTTCAGGTTACATTGTAGGTGACATAGAATTATCCTAGACTTCATATTTAGAAATACCTTACTTATGATCAATACCCCATTTGGTGTTTGTTTTTCTCTTTAAAATGTCATTGCCAATTTGTCATAATGTCCTGAGTTTCTTGGAGTGTGTTCTATAGAACACTGGTTCCATGAGCTGCTTCCTCAAAGTAGAGTTCCGTAGTGAAAATCATTGTTAACATGGTTTGGTTAACATGGTTACATCTTAGTTCCTCTCCTTTGAACATACTTCTCCATTCCCCAAAGGGGATAGTTGGAGCCTAGAAGTAAGTAGGTGGCTTTAGGACCACAGAGAATGCCGTTGTTATCTCCTTAGCTATAGATATTATATTATTATTACTTTTAAAAGATTTTATTTATTTATTTGACAGAGAGAGAGAGCACAGCAGGGAGCAGCAGAGGGAGAGGGAGAAGCAGGCTCCCTGCTGAGCAAGGAGCCTGACGCGGGGCTGGATTCTAGGACCCCAGGATCATGACCCAAGCCGAAGGCAGATGCTCAACTGACTGAGCCACCCAGGCATCCCTAGATGTTATATTATTAACAGCCTTTGACTTCACTGTTCAAGCTTCTTATTGACATTGATTATGAGCACTCATTCACCATGATGAGGGTTACCACATACTTTATCATCTAAACTGAGATACTTGAGAGAAAGAAGGGGGCTGCTATTAATAATGATCCTTCACAAAAGGCATAATTGGGCCTATTGGGTAAATTGGGACATACGGTCACCCTGTGTTTGATGAACTTACCTTGCTTTCAAAGCCTAGCTCCAACATCCTAACCTCTCCATAATAACTTTTTTGGTTCTCTCAGTTGGAAGTAATTCACTACGCTGAAATCCCTTTCATTAAATTTATCATTTTATACCTTGTCTTAATAGTTACTTAGGTGTACATTCCATATCTCCCTCATTAGGCTCTAAGCTCATGAGGACATGATCTACATTTACAACATCTATGTCCAGTGCCTATACATATTACTCTGTCATAATAAGTACTGATTAATAGTTTTGAATGAGTGAGTGAATCCATGGATGGATAAGTGATCTCAACACCAGAAGCTTGATAGCCTTATCAACTGTTATCTTTTTCTCCTCTTAAAATAAATGGTCTAAACTTAGTGCATTTCACCATCACACGTTCCTCATAAACCTTACTTCTTCCAGGCAATTTTGATTCTCTCTTTTATTTATTTTCTATGTCAGGATTTGTTTAAGTAATGCTTGGATTTCTTTCTTCTTCATTACCTCTCTCAAAATCCAGGTCCAGGGTCTACTGGATTATTTTTGGATGTATGCTGCAGCTTCCTAATTATCTTGCTTTGAATTTCTTTTTAATTCCTATTTTGGCCATATATTGGCCTAGTCCACCTAAAATAGAATTTCAGTATTTCCAGTAGCCCATAGGCTAAAGTCTAAACTCAAACTAGCATCTCAAGCCCTTCAATAATTGTGTATAATTTACAGATTCAACCTTGCTTTTTGGATTTTTTATTCTTCTTCTTGAGAATTCTTAGTCCTTATCATCTGATTCCTTTGCCTAAAAAAGTAGGTTCAAATATGGTTCTTTATCAATTTTCCAGCCTTGTCCCTTGCTGTTTTCTCCTCTATATCATGCATTCCATCCACCATCAAACTATTTGCAATTCTCAGATCATTTAAACATCCATGCCTTTGCATGTGATATTTATTCTGTTTAGAGAAACTTCTCTTTTTTATGACATATATTCCTACTCATTCTTTTAGACTTAGCATAATAATTACCTTCTCTGACATATTTTTTCTTCATCCTTTTCTACTCCCCAACCACTGTTGGGTACTCATTCTCTGTGCTTCTATTTGTATAGCTCTAGGACAATATTTATCACAGTGAATTATTGACTAGTCTGTTTCTATTTCAGGTTAACTTTCTTGAGCCAGGGACATAGTTTTACTTTATTTGTATCTCTTGAGTCTAAGAATGTGTATATAATAATTTCTCAACAAATATTAATTGATAGTGATATTGAAATAGCTAATGTTTATTGAGTACTTGGTATGTCCTAGGTATTGCTTTGTTTAATTTAATCCCCAAAACACCTTTTGAGATAGGCATTCTTGATATTGCCATTTTACATGTGAGGAAAGGTAGAGGCTCAGGGAGATTAAGTAATTTACCCAAGGACAGACAGCCATATGACAGAACCAGGATCAGAAATCAGGCTACCGAATTGCAAAGCTCATACTTTTATGCACTACACATATTTATTCATTTCTATCTCTAAACATTGGCATGTTGCGGAAGAACTTCTTCCTCAATTTTTTCTTTTATATTAAATCTTTTTTATATTTTATGGCACAGGCCAAAATTTATTTCCTACTCATTTGTTCCATGACTGTATTAGCCTTACCTTCTAGTATTCACTCATTTGGCCATATGTTTCACAAAGTTCAGTACTTTAACATGAGTGGCTTGACATGTATCATTTTTCAAACCATTTTTTGATTCTCTCTGGACTTGCACTGTGTTCTCTATTTAAATGACTCTCCAGCCCTTCCCCAATAATACACACTTATTATAATTTTGGATACTTAATAGAACTTTGATAAAAAATTTTGGTTTAATACCATATATAGTTGGTTGCTTTTGTTGGTTTTTTGTATATGAGTCTACAAGATTGGAGATAGGCTAGGAATCTGACAAAGTTAAACAATTTTAAGACTCATTGTCAAATTCTCTTCACTAAGGAAAGGGTTAACTTTAACAAGGAGGAAACATACAAAAATAGTCCTGGCACATCAAAACAGTGATCTCAGGAATTCCATAGACTCTGTACTTGAAAGAATCCTTTGAAGTCATGTAATTCACCTCCCTCTGAAAACAGAGGAGGAAACTGAGGGACATCCTGTGTTGTTATTCAAAATCTCCCAGACTGTGCAGCAGAGCCTGGACAGAGAACTTGGATCTCCTGGCTATTTCAGGTCCCGTGCTATTTCTATTATGGAAAGGGACATCTGTGAGCGAACATGTGAAGGGTCAAATGCAAATACTTCACACTTAAAAGTGTTCCAGAGTGGAACCCTGGCTCTGTGTGGAATTGCTTTTTAGATGCCACAGGGTTTTAAAGGAGACTATGACAGTGAGCTATGAAGCAGGACCAGCAGCCAAGCAGCCACAAGAGAGGATTAAAGAATTAATTGTTGAGAGTTGGTTTGTACAGTACATCAGGCCAAGTGGATGCCCCTGGCTGGGATGCCAGGCAAGGATTTTCCAATCTCTTCCTTTACTCTGCTGACTTGGCCTTTTGGGAGAAGAGGTGAAAACTGCATGGCTAAGTGTCTAAATGGATTTTACCTGTCCTTTGAAGGGCTCAAGAATTACTTAATGGTCTCCTGAAGATGTTTTTTTCTTTCAAAAAAATTACATGCTCAAAAAATACAGTTGAAATGAAATTGGAGCATCCAGAATAATGAATGTGTTCCGAAGTAGGCTGTGAAGTTTTGTCCTTGTGAGTAAATGATGGTCCCAAGAGGCCTCGTACATAACCATTATTACTAGTGAATATGGTACACAAACTGGTCTAGCCAAGCTGCCAAGTCTGGCAAAATTACTTTTTTCTTTTAGCTTCTGGTGCATGCTGTTTAATTTCAATAAAAATGAATTTTTGTTCCAGTGACAAAGGGCTATTATCTCATTTGAGGTTGTTTTAAAAGCTGCAACAAGTTCTTTTATCAACAGTGTAATATCTTGTAATGGCTTAAATCAGTTCAGTTTGAACATAAAAAAATTTTCTGAAGGAAGATGGAGGCCAAAGACAGAAAGTTGTGATGAATTTTTAAAGGTGCATTCAGTTTCCTATGTAACTCTGTCTTTTCCCTGCCACACAGATGTACATACATTTTCATGCACAGATATCCAGGTTTTAGGCAAATATATCCAATCTAACATTTACTGAGTCATTATCATGTTCAAGGCATTAAACTACATGTTATGAGAGGTAAAAGGAACTAATAGTTTTTAGGGAAGATGCTACATATACATGAGTTACATATTAATTAACTAATTAATTCATTAAACAAATATTAATGGAGTATCTCTGGCCAGACTGTGCTTGTGATTGGAAAGCATGGTGAACAAAATTATATGGGGTCACTAGGCTCATGGACTTATAGTTTCAAATTCGTGAGGGAGACAGTTCAAGTCAAATGCCCAAATAGACAAATGGGTAACTACAGCTGAGATAATTGCCCTGAAGGAAAAGAACATGGTTCTATGTATGCATGTAACAAAGGAACTAATCCAAGATTGCAGTGGTGGTCAGGGAATTAAAGGACTCTGGAGCTGAAATTGAAGGACTACCACAAAGTGAAAAGTGGTAAGTATAATAAGAAAGGAACTAACAAAAAATGTAATCAAGGGGTAGGAAAAATGAGATTTGGGTTGGGAAAGTCAGAGAGACTTTGGTAGGAGGTGGTGCCTATGTCCTGAAAAATGGGTTATGAGTTACATAGGTTTTTGTTTTTAATTTTTTTTATTGTTATGTTAATCCCCATACATTACATCATTAGTTTTAGATGTAGTGTTCCATGATTCATTGTTTGTGCATAACACCCAGTACTCCATGCAGAATGTGCCCTCCTCAATACCCACCACCAGGCTAACCCATCCTCCCAGGCCCCTCCCCTCTAGAACCCTCAGGTTGTTTTTCAGAGTCCATTGTCTCACATGGTTCGTCTACCCCTCTGATTTCCCCCCCTTCATTCTTCCCCTCCTGCTATCTTTTTTTTTTTCTTAACATATATTGCATTATTTGTTTCATAGGTACAGATCTGAGATTCAACAGTCTTTCACAATTCACAGCGCTTACCAGAGCACATACCCTCGCCAGTGTCTATCACCCAGTCACCCCATCCCTCCCACCCCACCCCCTGCTCCAGCAACCCTCAGTCTGTTTTCTGAGATTAAGAATTCCTCATATCAGTGAGGTCATATGATACATGTCTTTCTCTGATTGACTTATTTCGCTCAGCATAATACCCTCCAGTTCCATCCACGTCATTGCAAATGGCAAGACCTCATTCCTTTTTTTTTTAAATTTATTTATTTATTTATTTTTATTCTTATGTTAATCCCCATACATTACATCATTAGTTTTAGATGTAGTGTTCCATGATTCATTGTTTGTGCATAACACCCAGTGCTCCATGCAGAATGTGCCCTCCTCAATACCCACCACCAGGCTAACCCATCCTCCCACCCCCCTCCCCTCTAGAACCCTGTTTGTTTTTCAGAGTCCATCGTCTCTCATGGTTCGTCTACCCCTCTGATTTCCCCCGCTTCATTCTTCCCCTCCCGCTACCTTCTTCTTCTTCTTTTTTTTTTTCTTAACATATATTGCATTATTTGTTTCAGAGGTACAGATCTGAGATTCAACAGTCTTGCACAATTCACAGTGCTTACCAGAGCACATACCCTCCCCAGTGTCTATCACCCAGTCACCCCATCCTTCCCACCCCACCCCCCACTCCAGCAACCCTCATTTTGTTTCCTGAGATTAAGAATTCCTCATATCAGTGAGATCATATGATACATGTCTTTCTCTGTTTGACTTATTTCACTCAACATAATACCCTCCAGTTCCATCCACGTCGTTGCAAATGGCAAGATCTCATTCCTTTTGATGGCTGCATAATATTCCATTGTATATATATACCAC
>NC_058403.1:169140269-169228795 GCF_002201575.2 Neomonachus schauinslandi
GTTGATCTGTTCTACTGTTCTTTTAGTTTCTATTTCATTGATTTCTGCTCTGATCTTTATTATTTCTCTTCTCCTGCTGGGTTTAGGCTTTCTTTGCTGTTCTTTCTCCAGCTCCTTTAGGTGTAGGGTTAGGTTGTGTACTTGAGACCTTTCTTGTTTCTTGAGAAAGGCTTGTATTGCTATATACTTGCCTCTTAGGACTGCCTTTGCTGCATCCCAAAGATTTTGAATAGTTGTGTTTTCATTTTCATTGGTTTCCATGAATTTTTTAAATTCTTTAATTTCCTGGTTGACCCATTCATTCTTCAGTAGGATGCTCTTTAGCCTCCATGTATTTGAGTTCTTTCTGACTTTCCTCTTGTGATTGAGTTCTAGTTTCAAAGCATTGTGGTCTGAAAATAGGCAGGGAATGATCCCAATCTTTTGGTACCTGTTGAGACCTGATTTATGACCTAGGATGTGATCGATTCTGGAGAATGTTCCATGGGCACTAGAGAAGAATGTGTATTCCGTTGCTTTGGGATGGAATGTTCTGAATATGTCTGTGAAGTCCATTTGGTCCAGTGTGTCATTTAAAGTCTTTATTTCCTTGTTGATCTTTTGCTTAGACGATCTGTCCATTTCAGTGAGGGGGGTGTTAAAGTCCCCCACTATTACTGTATTATTCTCAGTGTGTGTTTCTTTGCTTTTGTTATTAATTGGCTTTTATAATTGGCTGCTCCCATGTTAGGGGCATAGATATTTACAATTGTTAGATCTTCTTGTTGGATAGACCCTTTAAGTAGGATATAGTGTCCTTCCTCATCTCTTATTATAGTCTTTGGTTTAAAATCTAATTTGTCTGATATAAGGATTGCCACCCCAGCTTTCTTTTGGTGTCCATTAGCATGGTAAATGGTTTTCCACCCCCTCACTTTCAATCTGGGGGTGTCTTTGGGTCTAAAATGAGTCTCTTGCAGACAGCATATTGATGGGTCTTGTTTTTTAATCCAATCTGATAGCCTGTGTCTTTTGAATGGGGCAATTAGCCCATTTACATTCAGGGTAACTATTGAAAGATAGGAATTTAGTGCCATTGTATTGCCTGTAAGGTGACTGTTACTGTATATTGTCTGTGTTCCTTTCTGGTCTATGTTGCTTTTAGGGTCTCTCTTTGCTTAGAGGACCCCTTTCAAGATTTTCGTGTTTGCAAATTCCTTTAGTTTTTGTTTGTCCTGGAAGCTTTTTATCTCTCCTTCTATTTTCAATGACAGCTTAGCTGGATATAGTATTCTTGGCTGCATATTTTTCTCATTTAGTGCTCTGAATATATCTGGCCAGTCCTTTCTGGTCTGCCAGGTCTCTGTAGATAGTTCTGTTGCCAATCTAATATTTCTACCATTGTAGGTTACATATCTCTTCTCCCGGGCTGCTTTCAGCATTTTCTCTTTGTCTCTGAGACTCGTAAGTTTTACTATTAGATGTCAGGGTGTTGACCTATTTTTATTGATTTTGAGAGGGGTTCTCTGTGCTTCCTGGATTTTGATGCCTGTTTCCTTCCCCAAATTAGGGAAGTTCTCTGCTATAATTTGCTCCATTATACCTTCTGCCCCTCTCTCTCTTTCCTCTTCTTCTGGGATCCCAATTATTCTTTTTTTTTTTTTTAAAGATTTTATTTATTTATTTGACAGAGAGAGACACTGAGAGCATGAACAGAAGCAGGGGGAGTGGGAGAGGGAGAAGCAGGCTTCCCACTGAGCAGGGAGCCCGATGCGGGGCTTGATCCCAGGGCCCTGGGATCATGACCTGAGCTGAAGGCAGCCGCTTAATGACTGAGCCACCCAGGTGCCCCGGGATCCCAATTATTCTAATGTTGTTTCGTCTTATGGTATCACTTATCTCCTGAATTCTGCCCTCGTGATCCAGTAGTTGTTTGTCTCTCTTTTTCTCAGCTTCTTTATTTTCCATCATTTGGTCTTCTATATCACTGATTCTCTCTTCTGCCTCATTTATCCTAGCAGTTCGCGCCCCCATATTTGATTGTACCTCATTAATAGCCTTTTTGATTTTGACTTGGTTAGATTTTAGTTCTTTTACTTCTCCATAAAGGTTTTCTCTAATAACTTCCATATTTTTTCAAGCCCAGCTAGTATCTTTAAAGTGATGATTCTGAACTCTAGATCTGATATAGTAGTAATGTCCATATTGAGTAGGTCCCTGGCAGTCGGTACTACCTCTTGTTCTTTTTGTTGAGGTGATTTTTTTTCTGTCTTTTCATTTTGCCCAGAGGAGAGTAGGTTAATGAGAGAACAAAATGCTAACAGGGTAACAACGTCCCCAGAAAATATACTCTAAACAAATCAGAAAAGACTTGAAGCAGTGGGAAAAGAAAGGGAAAGAGAGAAAAAAGAAAAAGAAAAAAAAAGAAAAAAAAAGATTAAGATAAAAACAAACAAAAACAGAACAAAACAAAACAAAAAACAGAATATGATCAAATATGATCAGGCTGGTATATAGATCAGTGCCACACACTAGATTTTGGGTGTATTTTGGTCTGTTAGAAGAAAGTGCCTCCCAAAATTTTAAAGAAAGAAAACCATATATATGTACAAAAATAAGGGTTGATATGATGAAGGGATGGAATATGACTGTAAAGATGGAAATTATAAAAAATTTTATAAAAGGAATTGATAAGAAGTTGTTTGAAAAAAGAAAGAAGAGGATTTAAAAAAAAAAAGAAAAAGGAGAGAATGTGATCAGGCAGGGGAGTAGAAAAAAACCGTACAGTAGAGATTTAGGGTATATCTTGATCTGTTAGAAGAAACTATCTCAAAATTTTAAAGAGAGAACAACTTATATATATGTCAAAAATATGGGTAACTACTATGAAGGGATAGAATATGAGTCTAAAAATGAAAAATAAAAATGTTTTTTAAAAAAGGGATTGATAAGATGTTGGTTGAAAAAGGGAAAAAGAAAAATTCAAAAAAAAAAGACAGTTAAAAAAAAATTAACTTTGAAAGACTACAGAATCATGGTAAAAAAGCCATGGATTCTATGTGCAGTATTCCCCTAGCACTGGAGTTCTGCCGTTCTCATTGATCGGTAAACTTGGTCTTGGCTGGGTGTTCTCGCTGATCTTCTTGGGGAGGGGCCTGTTGCCATGGTTCCCAAATGTCTTTGCCGGAGGTGGAGTTGCCCCACCCTTGCAGGGTCTGAGCTAAGTAATCTGCTCGGGTTTGCTCTCAGGAGCTTTTATTCCCTGCAAGCTTTCCCTTCAGCTTTGGAGGCGGAGAGTGAAAATGGCGGCCTCCTAATCTCCGCCTCAGAAGAGCCTCGCTCCTCAGTGAGCCCCCAGAGAAAAGCAGTCAATCACTCCCATCTCCCCGGTCTCCGGCCGCACTCTGTTCTCACCCGGCCTGTGACTGCGTGTTTCTATCTCTGGCACCCGACCCCGTGTGGAGTCTCCAAACCCCGCAGATCCCTGCGGTGTGCTCCCACGCCGCTCCTCCCAGGGGAGGAAGGGGAGTCTCCCCGGATCTGCCGCTTGTCGGGTCCCTTCTGGAAGAGCAGTGGCCCTACTGTTCCACAGATCACTGTTTATGGCAACCCCGAGCTGAGAGCCCAAGTCTCGGCTCCGTCTTTGCAGCCGTTTCCCCGCTCTGATACCTGGGAGCTCTGCCACACTCAGGCACCCCTGGTCTTTCTGTGACCCTGGGGGTCCTGAGACCACACTGTCCCAGCGAGGGTTCCATCCCCTGCCTAGCCACTGGAGCAACGTCCCTCAGCGGAGCCAACTTTTAAAAGTTCCAATTTTGTGCTCCACTCTCTATCACTTGGCAGAAGTGGCCGACAGAGGCCCCCTCCCTCCCACCGTCTATCCTCCTGAATATCGCCTCAGATTCACTTCTCCGCACGTCCTACCTTCCAGTAAGTGGTCACTTTTCTGTTCAGAGAGTTGTTGCTATTCTTTTCTTTGATCTCCTGTTGAGTTTGTAGGTGTTCAGAATGGTTTGATCCCTATCCAGCTGAATTCCTGAGACCAGACGAAATCCAGGTCTCCTACTCCTCCGCCATCTTGCTCTGTCCCCTGAGTTACATAGGTTTTGGAGTGCTTAGAATGTCTGGCATATTGTTAATGACCATTCATTATTCTTCCTTTGTTCTTTGTTTCAGTTTTTTATCCAATGATTGGTTGATTGATTTCTAAAACCCTGGAGTTCAGGTATATAAGGGTTCTGCATTCCAGAGGTGTTGGGGAATAGACAAAGAATAAAAGCTCACATTTTAGAGAGTAAGGTAGATTCAAGAACAATGTCCTGTATTTTTCTGTATGATCCAAGTGTTTTCCAGGTAGTTATTACATATTATTTTAATAGACCAAGTAGCTTTCCTTATCTGTGAAGTGACATTCTTCATCCTCTCTTCTAGACAAGCAGTTTTACAAAACGAACTAGACATTCTGAAATATTGCCAATGGTCATGATTTATGGCATAAGTAATTGATTACTAATCACAGTGAAAGTATTAAAGTTTAGGAAAAATTACCTTTAAAATAGAAGATTTAAGGTTACCCCCATGGGAATACCATGCTCAATCTCTTGAATTCCTCAATCCCAGTGCTTTCTTCAGTAGGAACAAAAGGATGGAATTTCAGGAAACAGAAGGGAGAACTGCACATAGTCTCTTGTTCGTTTTATTAGTGCCAGAGTTTTTAATATCACGCATGGCTGTGGAACCGTCCGACAGATATGAATGTCATCTGTCATGTGTTCCTGGTTTAGAGTCATTGGTGGACCATGAGCTCCTTGAGAGCATAGTCTGTGACTTAATTATTTCTTTTTCTCTTCACAGAGAAAAAATGCTACAGCCATTTGTTCATTCACTCACTCAACAAGTGTGTTGTGTGGTTTTTCTCTCCTCCTATATATCTGGTTAGCATTAATGTGCTTGTGAGTGTGAAAGCAGGTGAGGAATCTGACTAGGACAGGCAGTTTGGAGACTTGGGCTTGTCAAACTTTCTTTAGTAAGGAAAGAGCTATGTGCAGTAAAGACAGAAATAGAGTTCTGTATATCAGCCTCCATCCTAGGTGCTGGGGAATTAACTGTGAGGGAAGCATACAAAACAATACCTGTCTTCATGGAACCTACATTTTTGTTGGGGAGATAGAAAGTAAATAAGATAAATAAATGAAATTTTAAATGTTCTAGGGATAGACATTATAGAGAAAATAAAGGAAGAAGAGAGGAGAGGGATGTAACAGCCATGTGGTGATGGTGGTGATGCTTACAATTTTATATGGATGGCCACTGAGCCTCAGTGAGGTGATATTTACATTAAGACTTGAAGGAAACAAAGGCACATAATTGTTTACAAAGCATTTGTTGAGTGAATAAAAATTGTTTCAGTGAGTTGAGTGAATAAAGATTGTTTACCTGGTGGACCAAACAGGGAAAGGCGTTCAGAATATTATTTTTGCTTATTCCCTGAAGTCAAATGTCAGTTTCATGGCAGGCTGGCCCTACCTGAACATGGGGAGTAAAAGGAACAGGGTGAAGGAAGGAATGGCCTGGCTGGGGCTTGAGGAAGGAAATGGTGGAAGTAAATCACAGATGTTCAGACAGAATGCTCACCCAATACTAGTTCTGAGGCTACCTGGCACTTCATCTTCTCGTAGGAACCTAACTATGTCTACCTGCCTTATCAGTCCTATACCTGTCATCATTTTTCTCCCTTAGATTATGCTTCTGTTTAGGAAGGTTTGTATTAGACCTTCTTAGAATCAAATAGGCATGTGCATTTTTTTTCTAATCAATCTCTCTATCATTAATTTCCCTTCAAAAACTTTTTCAGGCTGTTAACAAAAATAAATTATCAGTAATTGCTAGTAACGGCTGATTTGTCTGGGATTATCACTGAAGTATAAAATGCAATTTAGAATCTCATTATGATTATTATTCCATTTCATTCACTAAATATGGTGACCTTCTAATTTAGAAATTTAAGATGCTTATTAGATAAATGTTAAAATGGTACTGGTATAATTGTGATGATCTTTTTCTAGTTTCTTTTCCATTGCTTTTATAATATTTTGTTTTTTGCCATTGGGGAATGGGGTTGGGAGGTAATGGCCATTTCTTTACTGTCTTCTCTGAAGCCAGACATTAAAGAGACTTGCAAACTGTAAAACACTGCCAATCTTCTCATTATCTTAGTTTTTGGAAAAATAAGAGTTTTCACAAAATAGTTTGTTTATATTTTATTTATGTTAACATGTAATGGGTTTATGATTCTTATTTTTAAATGAGTTCATAACATTTAAAATTGTTCTTAATTTTAATTTCTAATATAGAAAATATCAATAGATGTAACTCTGAACAAAAGCTCTTTGGGGCCCTCGATAATTTTTAAGAGTTGGAGAGCTGTTGGTTTGAGGTCAAGAGTGTGGACATTGAAATCAGATGGATCACCTGTTACCAAGCACTATGTGACCCTAAGCATTATATACCCACACAGTGCCAGTTACTTCACCTGTAAAATGAGAAGGATCATACTACCTATATCATAGGACTATTTTGAGCTGTAACTGACAAAAGGTATGGGAAAAGCAGTGCATGGCAAGTATTAAGCATTCAGTAAATGTTAGGTATTATAATTTGCCCAGCTCTGTGTCCTGGAGATCCAGAAGCTAAGGGAGATCAGTCAGATTAAGTGCCTTGTTCAAGGTCCCACAGAGTCTGTATTGGGACCTGTCTTCTGATTCTCACTATCCTATCTTGTATCTTCAATAACTTCATCAGCCATTGGCTCCAAAGTTGCTCAGAGCAATAGAATCATCACATTTTGTTTTCCCTTTTGAAATTAAGAAAAAAAAAACACTTTTCTGTTAAATGATTTGGAAGTTAAAATGATCATAATCCTTCTACTTCATTATAATTGTATGACATTTGCAGTTCTCTAACTACTTTCAACCAATTATCTTCAGCTGCATAAGGTAGTCAGAGCAGGTGATTTTTTGTCTCCATTTAATAGATGAGGAATTTTGGGGCTCAGGGAAGGTTAAATGACTTGCCTAACATTTAATGACAGATCAGGCATTGAATAGCAGGCTTTCTAACTTCCCGGTGTTATATTATGCAGCCGTTCAGCATTGTAAATATCATCTAACCTAACTGCTTAATTTTACAGAGGAAAATGAGTCCCAGAGTGGTGAAATGACTTTCTAGGGGAACAAAGTTCCCAAATAAAGTGGAGAAGAAACTAAAATACTAAATGTGGTTTTGGGATTCTTGTATTTCTTGTTTTGGGTTTGAGTTTACTAGAACTTAATGATGATAATTCCATTTTCTTCTGATTCTGGGTTATAGAAATACTATGGGGCTGTTGTCTTAGTATTTTAAATATTACAGTTTGGGTAATGAATATTTGCCTCATCAGCTAGGTTGTTTAATGGCCCCTGTTCCTGTGTTCTCTGTGTTTAAAATCTCAGATTCATTGTATTGTGGATCTCTTTGGAGGTAATTGGCATTAACTTGCACCAAGGGATACATCCATTGCTTCCCAGGACTGAGCTTTACTTCAGACATTGGCAAATTTCAATTTTGTATACTTTTTTTGTGTGTTTTGGTGGTCTGTGTAGTTGTTGGTTTTCTGGAAGAAGGAGGACGAAAGGAATTATTGATTATAATATAAAACCAGACATTTGCAGATTTCAATTTTTATACTTTTTTGTGTTTGGGTGGTCTGTGTATTTGTTGGTTTTCTGGAAGAAGGAGGAAGAAAGGAATTATTGATTCTAATATCAAATCATTGGGGCATTATCTATTTTTGTAGAAAGATGTACAATGTAATAGAAAAAAATAACATCTGTTCTTTTTTGGGCTTTGTATCAAAAGAGCTGCATGTCTCATATTTGTAGTTCTTTAGTTAAAAAGAAATTTCAAAGACAAGGGGGAACAAAGAATACTAAGTATCCTTAGCATTATTGTTTTTTCCATATGTTGCCTATGATACCAGTCTTGTCTAGGGTGTTTTGGGTAAGTATAAGGAACATGGAAATGATTGAAAGACTAAGAATGAACTTTGTTCATTTAGAGGTGAGTCTGAGCAGTGTATGGGTGGAGAAAGATGAGTACTGGTAGCAGCCTTCAACTTCATCTCTATTTTCTAAGCTGCCTCCCAAATTTATATTTTCCACTCAGCAAAACCAAAGTCCTGAGTTTCTCATATCCACCCTCTTTAGAAGGCAATCGTTTTGAGTGTACCTTTGTAGAGTCTTACAGAGCATCCAAAGCAGTCTACTTTATCACCTTGCCTTGTTTCTGGAAAAGCTTTAGTTCTTACCACTCAAGCAATTTAAACATATATTGTTCTAGGTTTCTGCATCTGGAAGATTTTTGCTGTGCAGCAGAGGTGAATTATTTCCTCTGAGAAGATGTCATTCCACTGGCTGCTATGACCAGTAAGTGGATGATTGCTCACAGGCGTATCAGAACCATCAGTTGGTCCTTGTTAACTGAGGTTTTCTCTTTGGCAAATTACATTTCATGAAAATACCTGCTTCTGTGTAGCCTCCTCTATAGTGATTTCTGTTGGACCTGGTGGTTTGAAAAGAGCCTTGCCTTTTATGCCACTTGCATTTTCCTGGACTTCACTGGCAAAGTAATTAGGAGCAAGTAGTAGGGAGTCGTGAATTTGCTGAGGCTCATGGAGGAGGTGCCTCTCTTCCTTTGATTCCTGATTTCCAAAGAAGATAGAGTGGGGAACGGTTACCCAACAAATTCACTATTATCCTCCTAAATTACAGCCATTTAAAAAGTTCCATTTCCTCCATGAAGCCCTTCTCTTTTTGAAATAGCAATATTGTTTTTGTAAAAACTACTCATGCTTTCTATAAAATTTGAAACAAAGTATAAAGTACTAAGAAAATGAAAATCAACCCAAATCCCACCACTCAGAGAAAACAAGTTAACATTATGGTGGACACACCACAAAGTCCATCCCTAACCTCTTTGTTTTTGGAATGCCTGTGTGCCAAAGACAATGTCATACTTGTTTCTGGTTTATATGTTTTATCTCTCCTAGATTATATACTCTCTTTTAATAGAAAGATAAAGATGATGTCTCATATATCTTTGTATAGTAACTAACAAAGCATTGTGTATTTGGTAGGCTTTCAAAGAATACTTTGTAAAATATAGAAGTCAGAATTTAAGTTCTACGTTAAGACCCTAATTTTGGATGGTCTGTGCTCTCCTTGGAACAGATTGCAAATGGAAGATAGTGATAGTAGAAGACTGGGGAAATCAGATGAAATCACAAAGCATGTAGATTTTTCTTTGGGTTTTTTTTGGGTGTTTCACTGTCATGCTGGGGTACAGCCTCCAGGTGCCCTGGTGATGAGCTCTGGTCTGCTAATGCATTCTCATAAAGCCTAAATGAAACTCCTTGCTGTGGGTACTGAGCAGTGGCAATCAGCATTTGGGGTTTGATTACTGAACTTTTGGTGCTTTTAGATTCCAGTGACTTTTAGTAATGTGTGTCTTGGCAAAAGGACAGCGTATTAGCTCAAATGTCATGTTTAAAGGGTAGGCGGCCTGTCTGAGGTTCCAATTGTGTAGCCGCCAAGAAAGTTTGAATTACAATTTTAATAATAAGGCAGCTTGCAATCTCTTAATCAAAGGTGAGGTGTTAGAACAAAGCCGAGTCCCAGCAGATAGCCCAGGATTTCAGCCTTTTCAGTCTGGGTACATTTATCCACAGGGTGCACTTTGATCCAGCAGAAAGGCCTAGACCCAGGAAACTTCTAGGTATTTTCTAAATAATCTTCTTAGCACTCGGCCTCCAAAAGGAACTTTTAAATATATGGACGCCTGCCAGGCAGTGAGCCAGTCTGGTCATTTATCCACTGGACATTTATTACATAGAAAAAGAGTTTAAATAGACATAGATTTTATCGTTTAAAATAGACTGACTTAGCCTGTTTCATTTGTCAAAAAGGCCCTCCTTTTCCATCTTTCATTTTTCTGTAGTGAAATCATACCCATTCTCCCTCTATTCTACCCAAGCATAATGTAATCTCTCTCTTTCTCCTTTGAAGATGGGGTGCCTGGGTGGCTCAGTTGTTAAGCGTCTGCCTTCAGCTCAGGTCATGCTCAGCGGGAAGCCTGCTTCTCCCTCTCCCTCTCCCCCTGCTTATGTTCCCTCTCTCACTGTCTCTCTCTCTCTGTCAAATAAAGAAATAAAACCTTTAAAAAAAAAGTTTATAAAGATAATATTGCACAGTTAAAATAGGAGCAATTGAGTTGGTTATTAAATAGTATTAGTAATTTTAAAATAGGCATTTTATAGTTTTCTCTCACTTCATATCAGCAATCCTTATGTCAGACCTTCAGATTCTGACAGAGTAAATCTGTTGGAAATTTTAAAATTTAATTTAAATTAATTCTATTAATTTTCATTATTTAAAATTTTTACCTTTTTATTTTAAAATAATTCCAGACATAAAAAATTGCAAAAATAGTGCAAAGAATTCCCATATATCCTTTGCCAGGTTCTCTAAATGTTAATATTTTCCCACATTTGCTTTATTATTATCTACCTATATACAGTTTTTCTACTTAGTTGTTCAAACATTGCAGGCATGATCCCTTTCAGGAGAATTGTAGACAAAGACAAAAATGTATTTTTATAGTCATGTGTTGAAAGCTTTTTCTACATGTTCAATAAATAATAATAAAATAACAAAACATTACTAACACTATTAGCACTTAAAATTGATGGAGTAAGTGCTGTATGCCAGGTATGTGCTTATGTATCAGTCAGAATCCCACTAGAAAAACAGAGCCAGTAGGATATTTATATATGCCATGTATAAATATATGCGTGTGTGTATGCATACAAGGAATTGTCTTATGTGACTATGGGTCCAAAATCTGTAGGTCAGGCCATTAGGAAGGTTGGAAACTCTCAAGTGGAAAATGACACTGTAGTTCACAGGTGGGATTTCTTCTTCCTCAGGGAACCCTCAGTTCTGCTTTTCCTCCTTTCAAATGACTGGATCAGGTCCACTCATATTATAACAATCTCTTTTACTTAAAGTCAACTGACTATAAATGTGAACCACCTCTACCAAATACCTTTGCAGCAACATCTAGATTAGTATTTGATTGATTAATTGGGTGTTAGAGGCTAGCCAAGTAGACACAAAAAAACTGACCTTCACATATTATCCAATTTATTACTCAAAGCTCTGTGACAGAGACATTATTATCTCCATTTTATAACTGAAGAAACTGAGGGTAAGTAATTTGCCCACAGTTACATTAAATAGTAAGTAGCAGAAGTATAATTTGAGCCCATACATTCCGGCTTCAGAACCCTTTCTCTTGACTACTGCAGTATACTCTCTCCCTAAGAACTAAATAACTGGCCATCAGCTTCTTTGCAACATCTAAAAAGAACTCAGATGTATAAAGTAAAGAACCAACAAATTTAATTCAACAATAGACATTAATTAATTTTACTATGTGCTGGGAACTATGCCAGGCAAAAAAATACAATGACACAAACTTCCTCTCAAGAAGCCCATCTAACTAGAACCAGGTGGTGAAGCATTATTGCCCCAGATGAAGCAGAAAGAACACTGATCTGGGGAAAGCAGTGGTCTGAAGTTTAGGAAGATTGGATTCTGGTCCTTGCTGCTACAAAGTAGCTTCCTACCCTGGCCTGATCAATGAAGGCTACTTTAGGCAAGTAACATAACTTTTTTTTTTTTTTTTAAGATTTTATTTATTTATTTGACAGAGACAGTGAGTGAGGGAACACAAGCAGGGGGAGTATGAGAGGGAGAAGCAGACTTTCCGAGGAGCAGGGAGCCCGATGCGGGGCTCGATCCCAGGACCCTGGGATCATGACCTGAGCTGAAGGCAGATGCTTAATGACTGAGCCACCCAGGCGCCCCAACATAACTCTTTTTTGAACTTCAATTTCTTTATGTGCAAAATAAGAGGAAACAAAGAAGTTGATAACTGAGGCATCATTCCAACAGGCTTGAACTCACCATTATCAAAATATGTGCAGTCTTTAGACTAAGCACTTGATGTGTATTACCTCACTGAATCCTCACAACTCTTATGAGGTAGTCATCATCAGTCCCATTTTACAGATGAGCCAACTGAGGTAAGACAATTTAATAACTTGCTAAAGGTCACCAGCTAGAAAGTGGAAGAATCTGGATTTGAACCTAGATAATATGGCTTTGAGTTCAAATTCTTAACATCTGTGTTATACTTCTCTGAAATACACTGGGGAAGGTCTTAGCAAAATTTGAATATGTGACCCCTGGTTTACAAAGCCACTGCTTTAATAATTTGAGGATAGACAGCTTTTAAAATATGTATACAAAATCATCAAGTACAAACATGTGTTTTATGATATTTGTGTTTATTCCTATTATAAATATAATGTATATTATGTATGTGTGTGCTTAGTCTTAAATCTATATTTTTTTCCTTTTCACACAATTGTTTCGGGTGCTTAATTAGAATTTAATGCCTATTGGAAAATTAATAAAAATCTGGACTTTGTCCAGTGTTTTAGATTCTACCTTGAGATTTTTTTTTAAAAGGTTTTATTTATTTATTTGACAGAGAGAGACACAGCGAGAGAGGGAACACAAGCAGGGGGAGTGGGAGAAGAAGCAGGCTTCCTGTGGAGCAGGGAGCCAGATGCGGGGCTTGATCCCAGGACCCTGGGATCATGACCTGAGCCGAAGGCAGACGCTTAATGACTGAGCCACCCAGGTGCCCCTGCCTTGAGATTTTGAAGCAGAGCTTCCACTTGTGCTGGACTGAATTAAAAAAAAAAAAAAGTTGGTTAAAGTGTTATCACAGCTCCATTTATTTGTCAATTACATCTCAATAAAAAATGTTTTTAAAAGTATAATCATAGGTCTAGGAAGTCTGAATTTGGAGAAAGATAAACTGGAAAATGCACCTCAACACTGCCTTGGCCAAGACTCAAGAGGAAGTGAAAAGCTGCTGATGTGACCATTGTGGGTCATAGCCTAATAGACTCTTTGAGGTCTGCTGAAAAAATAATTGTGTGATCATTTGGTGTTAAGCTGTGGCATTCAGTCCTAAAATTTTGAATTTTGAAAATAAAGCAGATGGAACATGTATTTTGTGAAAGGAATACCCCAGTGGTTAGTTTACACTGAACCTGTCAAAACTGGAAGGAAAGAGGGGCGCCTGGGTGGCTCAGTCGGTTAAACGTCTGCCTTTGGCTCAGGTCATGATCCTGGGGTCCCAGGATTCCCCCGCATTTGGCTCCCTGCTGAGCAGGGAGTCTGCTTCTCCCTCTCCTTCTGCCCCTCTCCCTTGCTCATGCTTTCTCCTTCTCTCTCTCAATAAATAAATAAAAATCTTAAAAAAAAAAAAAACTGGAAGGAAAGAATTGCTGTTTGTGACATCCACTGAAGTGTGGGTAAAAGTGGTCCTCAGCCCCTGGAAACACGGGACTCTCTGGGAGTGACTGCTCTGTGGAGATCAACTGGATTCTAATTCCTTTATTTTATGAATGAGGAAGCTGAAATGTAGAGAGCAGTGACACACAGGTTTGCATGCAGGTCATGAGCAGAGTCAGGGCCACAATAGGGTGTTCCTTGAGGGCCTTCCTTCAATTTTGAGGGAGACAATAAATGTGATTTAGGGAATGCCCCCAAATTTCCACAGCTTCAGTTTCTCCATCTGTATGTTTAAAGAGATGGGACTAGGTCAGAAATGTTGTATGCATAAACTATTGGGACTTCATCAAGATAAAAACCTTCTGCATAGAGAAGGAAACAGTCAACAAAATTAAAAGGCAACCTATGGAATGGCAAAAGATATTTGCAAATGACATATCTGATAAAGGGTTAATATCCAAAATATATGAAGAACTTATCAAACTCAACACCCAAAAAACAAATAATCCAGTTAAAAAATGGGCAGAAGACATGAATAGACATTTTTCCAAAGAAGACATCCAGATGGTTAAAAGACACATGAAAAGATGCTCCACATCACTCATTATCAGGGAAATACAAATCAAAACTACAATGAGATATCACCTCACACCTGTCAGAATGGTTGAAATTAACAACACGGGAAATAACAGGTGTTGGTGGGTGGGAATGCAAACTGGTGCAGCCACTCTGGAAAATCCCATTGAGGTTCCTCAAAAAGTCAAAAATAGAACTACCCTAAACCCAGCAATTGCACTACTAGGTATTTATCCAAAAGATACAAAAATACTAATTCAAAAGGATACATGCACCCCAATGTTTATAGCAGCATTATCAACAATAACGAAATTATGGAAAGAGCCTAAATGCCCATAGACTGATGAATGGATAAAGAAGATGTGATATATATAGAGATACATACACACACACAATGGAATATTACTCAGCTGTCAAAAACAATGAAATCTTGCCATTCACAACGCCATGATGGAGCTAGAGTGTATTATGCTAAGCAAAATAAGTCAGTCAGAGAAAGACAAATACCATATGATTTCACTCATATGTGGAATTTAAGAAACAAAACAGATGAACATAGTGGGGAGAAAAAGAGAGAGGCAAACCAGAAAACAGACTCTCAACTATAGAGAACAAACTGAGGGTTAATTGGAGGGGAGGAGGGTGGTGGGATGGGTTAAATGGGTGATTATTAAGGAGGGCACTTGTGTGATAAGCACTGGGTGTACTATGTAAGTGATGAATCACTAAATTCTACACCTGAACTAATATTACTCAGTAATGTTAACTAACTGGAATTTAAATAAAAACTTGAAAAAAAAAAAAAGAAAGAATTGCTAAATGCATGGCACTATTTCTATCTCTGTCTCCTTCAGGACGCATACCAGGCACCACGAATAGCGTATGGCCAGTACATAATAATATGCCAAGTACTTAGAGTATGCTAGATGTTCCAGTAAATACGTTACATATATTATTCCATTAAACTCTCACACCTTACCTATGAGATAGTTTATTTATCCTCATTTTATAAATAAGAGAACTGATGGTTAGAGAGATTTAGTAACTTGGTTAACGTTGCACCATCGGGGAACAGTGAAGCAAGACTTCAATCCTTGGAAATCTAACCCCAGAGCCTGCATTCTTGAGTACTACATCATATTGCCAGAATAGCATGTTGGTTTCTGCTTCTTCCTCCCTTTACCTATTACTAATTAGACACATACTCTGTCCTAATGTCCTCAAAATCCTTCTCATCTGATTGCTCCATGCATCAACGCCCATTTGATCAGATCAGAGTGGGCATTTAAGATAAACTTTTTTTATTATCCCTGAATTAGACAATCTCTAAGGACTCTTGGTTTTAGATTCCCATAAGTAATTTTAAGGATTGAAGGAAGGCATTATATAATAATATTTACCCAAACTGGAATATAGGGTATTTTGGCTGGCTGAGCTGGTGTCCCAGATGTTTATGTTTTTTGGGCTGAGATTGAACTGCTGTGGTTAAAGTGGGAAGGACTGAAAAGGGTGAAATTGCTCATCAGACACTTTTTGAGGTAGCTCAAGTAGAACTGCTCTAGAGTCCAGATGACAAAGAATGTCACCTGGGAGGAGGCCATTCCCTTTCTGACTGTAAGAAATCCATGCCACCAAGGGCATCCACATGCAATGTCTTTGGCAAAACATTGCCATGTTTGTGATAGACACCTGCAGAGACTCCTTTAGGAAACTGTAGTAGTACAAACTCTAGATCCACACTGCCTGGGTTAAACTGCTGGCTCTGCTATTGATTAGCTGATGGCTGGGGGCTAGTTATTTAATTCTTCTGTGGACTTGTTTCCTCACATATAGAAATGGGATAAGCACGGTACCTAAGTCATGGGTTGTTGTGTGGATTGAGTTGATATACACAAATCACTTAAGACAGTGTCTGGGGTACACAATAATCACCAAAAAAATATTTATCAGTTTATTGTGTTATACATATTTTAAAGGTTTCAAAAAGCTCTAAATTGTGGATCATTTCTGTAACTAATGAAACAAGAACCTCATTACCTCCTTCATCAAGCTGACTTTTGTTATGTTGTTTAACACTTGGAGATGGAGTGGTAGGTTAACAGGGAGTTGATAGTTTACAGATAGGTTAGTAAGCTTGACCTATTCATTGCCCTGGTACACACTACCCAGTGTTTTCTTTGCCTGGAATGCCACCCACCTTCTATCTGTGTGGTTTGGTTTTGGGGGAATGTCCATAAATTTATGTGCCTGCTTAGATCGCCCCTTGGATCACCACTTTGAGAAGGATTCTGGTGTCATATTTGGGCTCAGTGGGAAACAGTGCTATATGCAGTCAGTAATGTCTGCCATAAGTGTAGGAAAGGGGGAAGCTGTATGCTTGCCATCAGGATTGGCTACATAATTTGTGAGAACCAGTGCAAAATGAAAATGTAGGCACCCTTGTCCAAAAGCAGGAAAAAAGGATCATTACATATATGAAAATATAAAGCTTTTTCCTTTCCTCCATGGTCTCTATGTCTTGATTTGTCATGGTATTTTTATTTACTATTTAATATTGTTCTAAATTTTGAAATAAAAATTTGAATTAGTTGCATTAATTTTACCATTCATCTTATATTGTTCAATGACAGTTTTAAATACAAATATAAAGGCATTTAACTTGTATGCAAAATCACCAAAATTACTAAATTTGTTTTTCATAGCTTGTACATATATATTCTTATCAGAGCAGTGAAAATGTTTCACAGAACTAATTCCACTATTATTGTTTCACTTCTTGGTATGCAAACATTCTATCAAATCTCTCTACCTTAGGCTACTGATGTAAGAAAGGACTGAAAGAAAAGAAACTATGGTTAACCCTATCTTTCCCTTTTCTTCTGTGTCCTCATTTTCAGCATGAATGGTTGGCTAATACAGGGAAGTAACTAAATAAGGAAGGCTATGATAGGGTTCATTGGTCGTTCATGTTTCTTAGGACACTCCTCTTCTCTTTCTGTGTTCAAAGCAAGTTCTGGGTCAAATGAAAATTGTGGCCTCTTGGGGCTGTTCACTTACTGTAGTCATATCATACTTACCTTGTACTCACTTTGAGTCTTACTGAACTCCCACACGTTGTGGCTCTACTGGAATTCTGTACTTATAGGGTATTGTGTGTATAATATGAAAATGGAGTGGCAAGAAATGGAGGTAGACACTTATATTTCATATTACGTCTATTTCTTCTACTCATGTACATTCTCCATTGTCCCAGCACATTCCACATAAAAAACACAAGTTCAAAGATAAAATTACTAAGGATTTCAAGTCAGCATTAAAGCAATTATGGGGCCCTTCTGATCACAGGACTCTGTGTGACTGCACAGGTTGCATGTCTATAAAACTGACCCTGCTTGCATTTGTGGTCAGATACTATCTTTTCCTTACAGGATCCTAAGATCCAGCTCCTTCTTGGAAGACTTTCTTGGTTATGATAGCCCAAATTGATCACTGCTGCTGGATCACTACCCTGGATTTCTGTAGATCTCACCTTTATTTGCCTGTTACATGCTATATACTGCCTTTTGTGCACTCGCATGTGAGTAGGGAATGGGCAGAGGGAGAGAATCTTCAAGCAGGCTTCCCACCGAATGCAGAGCCCGACTCAATCTATGATCCGTGAGATCACAACCTGAGTTGAAACCAAGAGTTGGATGCTTAACTGGCTGAGCCACCCAGGCATCACTTGTCTTGATTTTACTTATATTTTGTTATAAGAATTAAATGCTATAAGTTTTCTAAGAGTACGGAATGCCTGTCACATGACAAATTTTAGTTATTCTTATTACTATTATTGTTATTATCCATTTTATTCCCAAGAGTGCCATTCTGCTCATTTTCAAGATGAGGACTGTGAGGGACATTGAGAGGACACAGCCAGCCAGTTGAAGACCTTTTTATCTTTAGAATGGTATAATCCAGTATGGATTAACCACGTGCAGCTATTGAATACTTGAAATGTGGCTGGTCTGAACTGAGATGTGCTATCAGTATGAAATGCACACCAGATTTTGAAGACTTGGTTTGAAATAAAGAATATAAAAATACCATGAATATTTTTATATTGATTACATGTTGAAATAACATTTTGGACATATTGGGTTAAATAAAGTACATTATTAAAATTAATTTCATCTGTGTTCTTTTGCTTTTTAATATATGACTATTAGAAAGTTTAAAATTACTAATGTTGCTCCATTATATTCCTATAATATAGGAACTGTGGGGACTGACATTGGAGGTGAAGCCATCTTTAAGTACATATTCCACTGAGTGAGCTAATAAAGCTCTTTAAATTCCTTGCTCATCATGATCTTTCAGATTTAATTTTAATGACCACAGGAGGGAATTTTAGATTTTACTTATCAATGTAAAAAAAAATTAAAGCTGGTAATTGGTTTGCTTCTCAGATGAACCTAATTTTCCTTGACAGGAATCTGAGAGGCTTTCTGTTCCTCCATGTGGTGTTAATGGCCTAAAGCAGAGTACAAGCTTTAGAATGGAAGATATGAATCTCAGCTTCCTTGTTTAGCTGTGTGACTTCAGGCAAACTATTTAGGCTTTTGTGTCTCAGTTTCTTTATCTGAAAAAAGGGACAATGATATCTACCGAGTGGGATATATGCCTTCTGGATATAGTCTTTATCATTTTCTAGCTTGTTCTGTATTCTGGGAGGATGACCTATGAACTGTGTCAATCGCCATCCTTGCCCACTGGTTTCAGGTTCAGTTTGGACAGTGGGGGTGGGTACTCTATGGGCATCAGAATTCTGGGAGAGAAGTATGTGGATAAACTTCTCTGGAGTGAACACAGATATTTGTATTCCATGTTAAGGCAGAGAGCATCCTCTGTGAATGAGGCTCTAGGTAACCAGGTGGGCAAGATACCCATTCTGTGGATGCCCCAGTACTCGCTCAATGGGATCTTGTACAAATGGCTAAAGGGCAAGGAGAGATTATTATCCATGAGCTCAACAACATAGACTTCCTCTCAAAAAAACTTGGTGTCCAACCTGCCCACAACAGAGGCTAATGCTAAACTCCTAGCTACATGTGACCACTTTTTAAAGGGAACAGATGGCCACTTGGTGACAGATTCATTACATTGGACCTCTTACTTCATGGAGGGGACTTTGATTTCTCTTCAAAGGATAAAGACATATTTCATGTGTATATATGCGTTCCCTGCTCTCTGCTCTTCTGCCATCACAGTAGTATCCCAATATCACTTCTGACCCAGGGTCACATTTCTAACAAAAAATGTGCCATAGTCAGCTCACATCTATGGAATTCATTGATTTTATCATGTTCCACATCACCTAGAAGCAGCTACTTAACAGAATAGTGGACTGACTTGGTGAAGGCTTAGCTATGAAGCTAGTAGGAAAATGATACTCTGCAAATTTTGGAGTGCTACATTTCATGATATAGTATATATGCCTTAAAACCAATGGATACAGTGTCATCCTTTGTAGCTTGAATGCTGAGGTCTGGAAACTAAGAGAAAAATTATGATTCTTTTTAAAGATGGTAAAGAATACTTTATTTAAGAGAGAATACTACAGGGTGCCTGGGTGGCTCAGTTGGTTAAGCGCCTGACTTTGGCTCAGGTCATGATCCCAGGGCCCTGGGACTGATCCCAGCATCAGGCTCCCTGCTCCGAGGGGAACCTGCTTCTCCCTCTCCTTCTGCCACTCCTCTTGCTTGGGCATTCTCTCTCTCTCTCTCAAATAAATAAATATAATCTTTAAAAAGAGAGAGAGAGAGAGACTACTACAATGGGGTTTTGTAGTAGGAGAGAGAAATTAGAATACAATAAGGAAAAGTGGGAATTTATAGCCAAGGAGCAGGGTGAGGGGCAGTGGATAGAAAATTACTAAGAGGAAACATCAGGGGAAAGGGGATTCTGGCTAACCCAACCTAAGAAAATACTTACTTAAGGCAGGCTAGGGACATTAGACATCACATGGGGGATGCTTATGAAGATGAGGATCCTGATCAGATATTGAGGATGGGGGATTATGGCTAAACTGATTTAGCAGGGTTCTTGCTAAAATTGGACAATGCAGAGAGCAACATGAAAGCTCAAATGTCAGGGCCTTGTTGAGAAGAGCACCCAAACGAGTGTGTCTAAAGTTTGGTCAGGGAGACCCTCTTGGTCAGAACCAAGGATGAAGGTGGGAGTGGCCTGTTTTACAAATACACCCAATTCAGATACACCCAATAACCCATGGGAAGAACGAAGAGCTTTTCCTCCTCCTCCTCCTATTTTAGAGAGAGAGTGGGGTGGGGGAGGGCAGAAGGAGAGAGAGTCCTAAGCAGACTCCGTGCTGAGTGCAGAGCAGGATGTGGGGCTTGATCTCACAACCCTGAGATCACAACCTGAGCTGAAACCAAGAGTTGGATGCTCAACCGACTGTGCTACCCAGGTGTCCCCATGGGAAGAACTTCTGCTTCATGTCCCAGAGATCCTAATGGTCAAAGAAAGAATGCATCCAAATGGGATACAGTCATGGTTCCAGTGAATTGGAAGCTGAAACTGCTCTTGGACATTATGTGCTCCTCATGTTGCTGGACCATAAGATAGAACAGTTCACCATACTCGGTATGGTGAGTGATCCTGATTACCAGGGGAAATGGGTTAGTGCTACACAATTGAGTGAGGAGGACTATGTCTGGGACTTTAGGGATCTCCTGTGGTACCTCTTGCCCAACAGTCTTGGTCAGTGTGATGATGGCAGGCTAGGTCCGGGGACCCAGAAGGGGTCCTGCAGGACCAGCCAGGAGGGTCCTTGGCTTCGTGAATGATGGAAATAAAAAATGAGCCAGCAGGAAGTGAGAGCAGAGTTTATTGAAGAAATAAAAAAGCAGATACAGAGTGTCTGGGAGAATTGGAAAGGAAAGAAGCATGAGTCTTACCTTCATTTGGGGTCTGAAGGTTTTTATTGAGGACAGTGGTCTCATGTACATGTCCCCTGAGGCATCTAGGTACCAGTTAGAACAAAGATGAGGGCCCAGGTGTTATTCCTTGAAGCTAGAAAGCAGTGTTGAGATGTCTGGCACCAGTGGTCTGGAACATGCATGTGATAACTTCTTCTGGTCATTCTCACCTGGTTCTTCCTTAGATGTTATCTATTCTAAAGAAATCATTAATTCCTTGTCCTTTACAAGGAGGACATCATGAGGCATGTGTAGAGTGGGGAGGGGGTGCAGGTCCTAGCAAGAATAGAAGCAGGAAAAGGAACAAAAGCAGATTTTTATGGAGTCCTTCAGTTTCCCTGTCTCAAGTGGACAACTGCAGTAACCCAATAAAGATAAATCTCCAAGAATTCAGATCCTTCAGGGATAAATATTTGGGCACTGTATCAGTGAAGAAGATCATCCAGTTGGGTTACAGACTGTGGGTAGGGGGAGCATGTGTAATAGTGGTGGAGGAACGCTTGCTGTTGTGCTTACCAACTTAGGCTTTATGCTCAAATACAGAAGCTACAGGAAGTGGAACAGTTACATTTAATGTTAGTTATCTCCCCTCCTTCTTTACTCTGACATCTCTTATGAAGAGCACTGATGGCTCCTCATGTTTTCAATGACTACACTGACATCATCCCATCCTGATTTGCCATCTTTTCAATTGGGTTCAATTTAGAGTGGGTGATGAGGGGGTGAAAAGGGAGTGGATTGTACTGGATAACTTCTGTCCCCCCACCTAGATCTACCTTTTACCCTTTTCTAGCCTCTTCTGTGCTGGGCACTCACATGGGTTCCTCCAGTGGGATCCTTTGCCCTCTGGTTCCAGTTGTGTTCATTCAGTGGGGGTGGAGGTGTGGAAGGTACTAGCAGGTGTGGATAGTGAGTTTAGAGTTTCTATCCCCTTGGCTATTTCCCTACTGCATCACAAAGGTTGACTGCTTAACTTCCAGGAGAGCCAAGTCTTCTGTTGCCATTTGCAGCCTCTCAGAGTTCCCAAAAGCTGTTGATAGCCTCAGGTTACTGCAGCATTCCTCCTTAGATGACTTGAAATTCTTCTGGGACCCTGACTGATGTGCCTGCCTTGCTGGGTTAAGGATTGGAGATAGTGAATACAAATCATTCAATACAATGACTAGCGCTTGGTAGGCACTCAAAATGATAATCCAACCCCCCCCATCCTTTTAAATTCTAAATTCAAATGATTGCTTAAAGAATTAGCACTGTTTTAGGGAATAAATGAGATAATGTATGTGAAAGTTCTTTGTAAAGTGTAAATTGCTATATAAGCAAGATATATTAGACTTCCAGAGTTTTAAAATTATTATTGAAAAAAAAAAATACAGCCATACCTGTCTTGCCTTAATCAGATGCAATTAGATTTTTCTCAGAAATGGGGTAGGATAGAAACTTTAACTGCAGATTTCCATGCAAATCTCATTGAGTTAAAAACTTTGTTTATTTTCTTCTGGCTCTAGGTCTTTGGTTTTAGATTTCCCATTCCCATTTCCTCTTCTTTCTAGCCCAGTGAAGCATGAGTATCAAGATGAGCAGACGGAGTGGTAATTGCTTTTCTGTTTCATTGTAGAAAAAAGGAGAAAAAGCAATGGAAAAAAGCATTTTGAAATATGGAAGAACCTATTAAGTCTGCACTGTGGCTTTCCACAGTACCTTTGACACAAGGAAGGGAAATGGTGCAGCAAGACATACAGATGTCGATTTTCCTTCTGCTCTAGAACTTTACATACCATAAGTCAGAGTTATTAGGAGGACCTTGAAGGAGAGGGCAGAGAACTGCATCTTGGCCCAAGCCTTACTTTTTCATTTTCATGTGGCAAGTGACCATTAGGGTATTTATTTCTTTCTCTAAGCTTACATTTGCTATCCCGGTTTAATGAAACCCTTTTGTTGTGTCCCATGCTGTTTTATTGTCCTTCCAGATGAAATAGTTTGTAGAAATGATGTGAGCAAAGAAGTTAGCATTTGTTCATTAAAAATCATGCTGTGGCACACTCCTTCCCAGGACAGCAGAGATTGTGTAGAGATAAGTGGTTAAGAGCATGCACCCAGAGACACTTAGTCCTGGGTTTGATTCCCGAGTTCCTCCCTTATCAGGCTGTTAGCTCAGCCTCAGTTTCCTTCTCTGTCACATGGGGCTAATAATTGTATCTTGTTGGGGCAATCAAGTGCAACAGTGACTGAACAAGCCCTTATAAAATGTCAAGTGCTGAACTGACTTAAGGGGTTATTATTTCTAAGCTAACAGTCTCTCATAAATGCTTTTGACTTTCATCAAACTCTATTCTCCTTGAAATAAAGACCAAGAAATGCTTAGTAACTGAATAAGGCATGTGATGATACTGTCCACAAAAGAAAGTCTTCTGATTAAATAACACATGTAAAAGTCTCTAGAATAGTGCCTGGCATATGATAAGCCCTCAATAAATGTTTGTTTCCTTCTTCAATAAAACATTGAAAATGCAGATTTTAACTTTTCGGAGGAGACTATCCATTACTAGGACATCTTTCCCATGCAGAAAGTACTTTAGTTGTAAGGTAACAGATGGTATTACCAATATGTTATATCCTGTAAGGTAGCTTTTACCTGGATCACCTTGTTTGACCCTCATAGCACCTGCATGAAGAAAGTAGAACAGGTTCTATTCTAATTATCCTAATATTGCACAAAAGAGAACCAAGGTTTGAGCAGTTAAATTTCTGACTCTTCCAAAGTCGTATGGCTAGACTCCTTGATGCTAATTTTGACCCATTCCCAAATACACTTGAGGGAAGCAGAGTGGGGATAGTTGTTAGCTTCCCTTTTCTAGGCAAGGATTGTGCTTGGCTGAGGAGTTATTTCTTTCTGGTGCTTGATGATTTATATTGACGATTATGGAGCTTAGGTTCATGACTGAACCTGTGGTAATGGTAGTACTATGAGGGTGGGGCAGGGGGTGGCTGTCCAGGCTGAGAGCTTAGAGGATGGGGGTGAGATAGTATTGAAGAGATAAATACAAAATGAGGTCTGAGCATAACTGAACTGCCATGGGGAATAGAAGAAGTGGGAGGGCAGGGTATTAAATTGCTATAGCATCATCTGTATCTGGTCAGGAGTGGATTTGGTGTCTACCCCTGCCTTTTCCACAAAGCATTCAAAACAGACATTCCTCAAGACATTTTTGGAGTCTTATGGAACTTGAAAACTAGAAGGACCTCAGAGGTCATCCTTAGTGTTCCTTGTATTTTATGGATAGGAATTCCTAAATTCATGTAGCTTGTATACTGGAGCTTTATTTCATAAATAAATGCCTTTATAGCATTTATTATGTGTTAGGCACTGTGCCAGGTGCTTACAAATAATAATTCATTTATTCCTCACAGTGACTCTAGCAGAAAGTTACTACAGGTCCACAGTCCCTTATTTGCAATTCCGAATTTCAAAAAAAATTTGGAAAAACATAAAAGTTTTTGGAACATTGGTACAAACTCATTGGTGGCAAAACCTGATCTGAACTGATACAAATCTGGCTAATTGTCTTTGTACCATGTAGTTAAATAATCATACCTTTTGCTTCAAAACATGTCAATGGTTTTGTTATGAGGTATTGCCCAAGACTTTGTTGCAAGTGTTAAACAATACTTAGTAAAACCTCATACCTTTCCAAAATCCAAAAAGTTGTGAATTTCAGAAAACATCTGACTCTGAAGATTTGGGGTAAGAGACTGTGGAATCTGTATTATTATTCCCTCACCTACCGAAGCAAATAGATTGCATAACTTGTAAGGGTAAACAGTGGCATTTATGGGAGTCTATGCTAGGAAGTCTGGCTTGAAAGTCTGTTCTTATAGCCAACATAGATGCTCTGATCCTCACCACATAATCTTCTTATGACAAGGCCAACCATATATATTTAGAGACTGCCATTTATTGCTTTGCCCAGGTAGTCTGTATGCATATCATGTGAGTTCAGAAACCCCTTAATTTCATTCCCTATTGTCACCACTTTAGTTCTGCCCTTATTTATTGTCTCCACCCATTTGTTTACCACAGATCAGTCAGGGTGATCTTTCAAAATGCAAATCTGATTTCTATTATACCTACTCTATCAACCTCTGTTTCCATGTTTTCCCATTGTGTTTATAAGAACCCAAATCTTCCACTTAGCATGGTTTAACTCTGCCTGTCTCTCCAGTCTCAACCCATGCCAGAGCCCCCAGGCATTTTGTGCTACAGACACCCCTACCTTCTTTCAGTTCCTTGACTACATTGTGGTCCCGCTTGCTACAGGGCCTTTTCAGGTGCTGTCTCCTCTTCCAGGAAGACTCTCTTTATCTAGCTCTCCCACCTCCGCCATGCCCTAGTGACCTCCACCTTACTTTTCAGGCCTCAGCTCAAAGTTACTTTTATAGGGATGTTTTTAAGTCATAACAGTTTCCATTTTACACTTACTTGTGTAATTATTTCATGAACATCTATCTTCACTTATGTAGTGAACCATGAAGGCAAGAATTATTTCCATTTTTGTTCACTATTATGACTTTATCCTCAGTGTCAGTCATCTGGTAAGAGATGAATACAAATTTGTTAAATAAAATGAAAGAATGACGTTTGGGCAGAATGTGAGGTTTATTTTTTTATTTTGTTGAGTTAGGTGTAGAGGCTTCAGAGGTTTGTGTATTTGTTCATGGACAAAACTATCCCCACCATCTTCTTGGGTGTCATAAGAGTTGGAATTTCAGATGTTCTTTAAAAGTTAATGTCTGATCCAAATGGCCAACAGACACATGAAAAAGTGCTCAATATCGCTCGGCATCAGGGAAATCCAAATCAAAACATCAATGAGATACCACCTCACACCAGTCAGAATGGCTAAAATTAACAAGTCAGGAAACGACAGATGTTGGCGGGGATGTGGAGAAAGGGAAACCCTCCTACACTGTTGGTGGGAATGCAAGCTGGTGCAGCCACTCTGGAAAACTGTATGGAGGTTCCTCAAAAAGTTGAAAATAGAGCTACCATATGATCCAGCAATTGCACTACTGGGTATTTACCCCAAAGATACAAAAGTAGGGATCCGAAGGGGTACGTGCACCCCGATGTTTATAGCAGCAATGTCCACAATAGCCAAACTGTGGAAAGAGCCAAGATGTCCATCGACAGATGAATGGATAAAGAAGAAGTGGTATATATATACAATGGAATATTATGCAGCCATCAAAAGGAATGAGATCTTGCCATTTGCAACGACGTGGATGGAACTGGAGGGTATTATGTTGAGTGAAATAAGTCAAACAGAGAAAGACATGTATCATATGATCTCACTGATATGAGGAATTCTTAATTGCAGGAAACAAGCTGAGGGTTGCTGGAGTGGGGGTGGGGTGGGAGGGATGGGGTGACTGGGTGATAGACACTGGGGAGGGTATGTGCTCTGGTAAGCGCTGTGAATTGTGCAAGACTGTTGAATCTCAGATCTGTACCTCTGAAACAAATAATGCAATATATGTTAAGAAAAAAAAAGAAGAAGAAGAAGGTAGTGGGAGGGCAAGAATGAAGCGGCGGAAATCGGAGGGGTAGACGAACCATGAGAGATGATGGACTCTGAAAAACAAACAGGGTTCTAGAGGGGAGGGGGGTGGGAGGATGGGTTAGCCTGGTGGTGGGTATTGAGGAGGGCACATTCTGCATGGAGCACTGGGTGTTATGCACAAACAATGAATCATGGAACACTTCATCTAAAACTAATGATGTAATGTATGGGGATTAACATAAGAATAAAAAAAAAAAGTTAATGTCTGGCCTGGAAGACTTAAGCTTTCACTTCCGGAACTGCAATTTCTAAGGGCCTTCCTTTCTTGCTCCTATTGACATAGAAGGGACATTTGAAATGAGAAGCAGAAGAGAGAAAATACACTGCTTTCCTGAAAGTTCAGATAACATACCAAGTTGTATTAGTTGCTCAGCTGGCTGCAGCCCTCATATTAAGTATTATTAGAGCAGCAAGGGCATTTAGCTGTTATCTACAAGTCTTATGCTGAAGCTGGGGTTGTCTGCAGAGAGCAGTGCTGCCTTTTGATTATTTAAATGTATATATATTTGGGGCACCTGATTGGCTCAGTCGGTTAAGTGTCTGACTTGGTTTTGGTTCAGGTCATGATTGCAGGGTCATGAGATAAACACCTGAGTTGGGCTCCAAGCTCAGTGGAGAGTCTGCTTGAGATTCTCTCCCTCTGCCCCTCCCCCCACTCACACGCACATGATCTTTCTTTAAAATAAATAAATAAATCTTTAAAAAATTTTAAGTATATTTGTGGAATTACTATAAAGGTCTCTAGAAATCTGTCACATGAAAATTTAGTAAATATTCGAGTGATCAGTTTTTCTAATATGTTGTCCCAAATTCCCTCTTTTCTCTATAATTCATTCCCTCTAATGAAAAGAAACACATTTTTTATTTACAGATTTGTTGAATGCAGTAATCCATTATTTGGGGGTAACTGCTAGAGTATCTCACCTTGTTGGTTTCCAACAAAGCTTCCCAGATTGACATCTCACAATTTGAAAATTAAATGCAATATAAAAGCCATTAACTAAACCTGATTGGTAAAGGGGCATTGGATTAACAGTTGTTATTGAGTGGTTATTTTGCTTGTATTTTCTTAAATATGTCTTGAAAACTTTTCTCAGAATGTATTCAAGGAACTATATTGTCTTAGTTTATTTCTAATAATGCTATTTTTTTTCTTCAGCTTTGATTTTTTTTTTTGGCATAATTAGAAATACTAGTCAACATATTATCTTGAGGAAGTTATCACCTATGTGGCCACCAATTGGCTTCCCTAGCCCCACATTTCTCTTACCTGATTTCCCTCTTACCTTCCCAGACTTCTTTCAACAGAATTTCCTCTCCATCCTAGGAGGATCCAGCCAATTCCCTGGTCCATTAACCTGGGCACCTTCTTGACCATGTCTCTCCTAGGTTTGCCATATCCAGTTGCCCAGAATGTCTGCTGCTTCTTCCTCATTCCTAATCATGACCCTAAACAGTACTGCATTCCAAGGCCTTTTCTAAACTTAATAAATACATAAGGAGCATTTGTTATGTACATGACCCTTTATAATGGGTGTAGGAGCGTGGACAGTGCTTAAGAAGATGGTGGGGTAGTCTGGTAGAATATATGTGCACACCTGCTTGGCAGCAGTGTATCCTGGTCATTACGGATGCAGATTCTGGTGCCATACTACCTGGATTCAAATCTTGGCACAGTGTCCAGCACAGATAAAACACTCAATTATAATTATTGATTCATATATCCAGGCTTCTGATCCCTGCTCTGTCACTCTCTCAAATCCTTGAATCTCTGGTTTCATAAGACAATGTGAACAGAGAAAAGGGCACAGAGTTTGGAGCTAGAGGGTTGAAACTCCACCATTTATTGCAGATGAGTTAATTAAATTCTTGAAGCTTTGGTTGATCTCTTCAAAAATCATCTATTCTCTGAAGCTACTCAAACATCAGCCTACCTTCCAACTACCTGCAACTTCTACCTTCTCCTAGTTCCTCAGCTACTGTTTTGCTGATAAGTTCCTTCTTGATGAGTTTTTATAGTTTGCAAAGTACTTTTCACAAAAACCATGTAATTAAGTGTGAAACACGTGGGGCATTATTCTCATTTCTATTTTATAGATATGGAAACTCAGGGCCATGGGGATGATAAAACCATCCCAAGTTGGTTTAGCTATAAATCTTGGAAATGAGACTTGAACTTGCTTCTCTGTGGTCTTTCAATTCCACACAAGCCAATGAGTTCAGTTTTTTATTTACCTGTATCATTCACTTTTCTTAGACCCCCCTGTGGTTTTCATCAACTCTGAGCTCCTCATTATGAGTCAACTGCCCTCCTGGGAATCATACTTAATGCAGTGAGTGATGATGAGGAGGCAAGGATGTATAGTAAGTGGCCTCTAGGCCTTGTATATATTCCCTCAACTCCTTTTTTTGCACTATATGAATCTCTTTGGCTTCTGAGTTTTGTTTGATAACAGAAGTTCCAACAGAGAAAATACAGACATTACTTGGTGTAATGGCTTGTGATGGATATGAATCTTCGGGGGTCAAAAGGCCAACCCTGGTAGAGAGAATAATAACTCCCAAAGATAGCTATATCTTAATTCCCAGAACCTGTGGTTGTGTTAGGTTATAGGGCACAGGAGAATTAAGGTTGCTAATCAGCTGACCATAAGTTAGACTATCTTAGATTATCTAGGTGTGCTCAGTGTAATCACAAGGATCCTTTTTTTTTGCATTTAAAACTCTCCATTATCTGATTATATATTTTTTAAATTTTTTATTATTATGTTAATCACCATACATCATTAGTTTTTGATGTAGTGTTCCATGATTCATTGTTTGTGTATAACACCCAGTGCTCCATTCAATACGTGCCCTCCTTTATACCCATCACTGGGCTAACCCATCCCCCTATCCCCCTCCCCTCTAAAACCCTCAGTTTGTTTCTCAGAGTCCATAGTCTGTCATGGATTGGTCTCTGCCTCCGATTTCCCCCGCTTCATTTTTCCCTTCCTACCATCTTCTTTATTTTTTTTTAAATTTTATTTTATTATGTTAGTCACCATATGATACATCATTAATTTTTGATGTAGTGATCCACGATTCATTGTTTTTTTTATAACACCCAGTGCTCCACACAGTACGTGCCCTCCTTAATACCCATCACCGGGCTAACCCATTCCCCCACCCCCCTCCCCTCTAAAACCCTCAGTTTGCTTCTTGGAGTCAATAGTCTCTCATGGCTCATCTCTCCCTCAATTTCCCCCCCTTCATTTTTCCCTTCCTTCTCCTAATGTCCTCCATGCTATTCCTTATGTTCCACAAATAAGTGAAACCATATGATAATTGACTTTTCTCTGCTTGACTTATTTCACTTAGCATAATCTCCTCCAGTCCCATCCATGTTGATGTAAAAGTTGGGTGTTCATCCTTTCTGGTGGCTGAGTAATATTCCATTGTATACGTGGACCACATCTTCTTTATCCATTTGTCTGTTGAAGGGCATCTCGGCTCTTTCCACAGTTTGGCTATTGCAGACATTGCTGCTATGAACATTGCGGTGCATATAGCCCTTCTTTTCACTACATCTGTGTCTTTGGGGTAAATACAGGAGTGCAATTGATGGGGCATAGGGTAGTTCTATTTTTGATTTTTTGAGGCAACTCCACACTGTTTTCCAAAGTGGCTGTACCAACTTGCATTCCCACCAACAGTGTAAGAAGGTTCCCCTTTCTCCACAACCTCTCCAACATTTGTTGTTTCTTGCCTTGTCAATTTTTGCCATTCTAACTGGTGTAAGGTGGTATCTGAATGTGGTTTTGATTGGAATTTCCCTGATAGCTAATGATGATGAACATTTTTTCATGTGTCTGTTAGCCATTTGTATGTCTTCTTTGGAGAAGTGTCTGTTCATGTCTTCTGCCCACTTTTTGACTTGATTATTTGTTTTTTGGGTGTTGAGTTTGAGAAGTTCTTTATAGATCATGGATACCAGCTCTTTATCTGTAGTGTCATTTGCAAATACCTTCTCCCATTCTGTGGGTTGCCTCTCCTACTATCTTCTTTTTTTTTTTTTTTTTAACATATAATGTATTATTTGTTTCAGAGGTACAGGTCTGTGATTCATCAGTCTTATACAATTCACAGCACTCACCATAGCACATACCCTCCCCAATGTCTATCTCCCAGCCACCCCATCCCTCCTACCCCCCACCACTCCAGCAATCCTCAGTTTGTTTCCTGAGATTAAGAATTCCTCATATCAATCACAAGGGTCCTTAAGAGTGGAAGGAAAATTGTCCAGAGGAATGGCAGTATGAGGAAGACATGGCCAGACATTGCTGATTTTAAAGATGGAAGAAGAAGTTCAGGAGCTAAGGGATGTGGGCAGCCTCTAGCAGCTGGAAAGGTCAAAGAAACAGATTCTCCCTTAGAGACTCCAGAAAGGAAGGAAGCCTTGCCAGCACCTTGATTTTAGCTTATTGAGACCTGCTTCATATTTCTGAACTATAGAACTGTAAGATAATATGTCTCTTTTTTTTTTTAAGATTTTATTTATTTATATGACACAGAGAGAGAGAGAGAGAGAGAATGCAGAAGCAGGGGGAGTGGCAGGCAGAGGCAGAGGGAGATGCAGACTCCCCCCAGAGCAGGGGGAACCCAATGCAGGACTCCATTCCAGAACTCTGGGATCACGACCCAAGCCGAAGGCAGTCACTCAACCAATTGAGCCACCCAGGCACCCAAGATAATACATTTCTGTTGAAACTAATATAATACTCTATGTTAACTATACTGGAATTAAAAAAAATAAAAATAAATAAGTAAAACCACTTATATCTTAATAAGAAAATAAACTTCTGTTGTTTTAAGCCCCTAAGTTTTGGAAATTTGCTACAGCAGCCAAAGAAAACAAATATACTTGATATATGCAAATAAATAGAGCTGTTGTGAGGGGTTAATGAATTAATATAGAAAAGTATTTGAGAAAATCCCTAGACTATAGTAAACAAGAGAGGGTAACATTATTTTTCATATTTGTAATGTTTTAAAATCTTTTTTCCTTTTCTCATTTTTCCATTTCATTCTATTTCTGCTATTCTATCATTTGTCCCATACACTTTTCAGCCATTCCCTAAGTCTTTTTGCTGTGTGCAGTGACTTAATTCAGTAGGTGAATGTGCACAACATGCTGAATAAAGAAAGGGTGTCTTTACTGCAGTATCTCTTTCACCAGCACGCACAGAGGAAAGGCGAATTGGGGAAGCCACACAGTGTATTGGTCAAGCACTGTCCGTTAAGTGTTGAAGTTGTAAAGACCTTGCTTTATATCAATTGAGTGATCTTGGGGATGTTTCCTAACCTTCCTGAGTCTCTGTTTTCTTCTTTGTGAAATGAGGATCATTATAATGCCTATATTGCACATTTGTTGTGCAGATGAAAAAGATTATGCCTGTGAGCCCTTAGCATAGTACCTGGCACAGAGCTAAAAGCTCAACACCCGTTACGAGGTTTTATTACTGGTGTTGGTGTTTATTGATTGATTTCTCTGGGAGCCATGGTCAAGAAGTTTGGGTATGGAGATTACAGACCTCCAGCATGTTATCTACAATGAGCATACTGTGAGTGTCTCATAAATATTACATAATATTGGGAACAGGCATGTTCTTGATTCTAAAAGATTGTGACAGATAAATGGAGGGTAGAGGATAAAGAAGTCTTTAAAAAACAGGCAAATAAACAAACACCTGAATAAAATATTTTAACTGTTTGCTACAGCATTTGGACAGGTTTCAGAGGATGGGATACTGATGCCAGAGAGAATAATATAATTTGACAAGATGGTGGATTATCATGGTATTTTTGCTGCAGTCATCAAGTTTTTCAGTTTCTACTGATCTTATGTTTCCTTTGATGATTTCTGGACTCAGCACTGACATTTCAAAATATTTTATCATTTATATGATAAATTCCTTAAATTGAAGCTGTGTTGTTTCAGGTGATGGTGAGATTGCTTTGAAAGCCATATTAAAGATCTGCATTGAAATTATGTTCATATACTGTTCTTTTTATCACTTTTGGCCTGCACTCATTTATTTAAAAGTTATTTATCATACAAAGTGTCAGCCAAACAAATGGTATTGCTCAAAAGGTCATGCTTGAGTTTTCTCTGATGTGATTAGTTTTATTGGTCTTTATTATTTCTCATTCTTTTTTTAATGTATTCCTATTGATTGTTTTGGAAATGGATTGGTAGAGACTAATTTTGTGGTGGATGGCAGTTTTTAACCCACAGAAAAGGTAATTGTAGGGCTTCCAAATTATTTCAGAGCCAGTGATTATGGTAGATCTTCAGTTTTCATTTGAAGGATTTTATAGGTGTTATATTATTTCACAAGCTTGTGTGTATTTTATATTTCTCTTACACTGGAAAGGTGAAATTATTAACTGACACAGGTCACATTGGGTACCAGTTATTCCATGTTTTAGTGTACATCTTGGGAATTGTTTGTCCTCCACTCTTCCTTCTGTACTATTTAATAAAATTAATTTCCTTCCAGCTCTGAAATCTTATGACTATTGCTTTCCCCAATTTCAAAGGCATATCATAGTGGATAAAGGAGGGCAATAGGGACTCTGTAGGTTGGGAGATTCTAGGATTGTAGTCCACCTCCTAAATTGTGCTATAAATTTGTACATTCCTCCTAGCCTCTTTGATCTTTATTTTCCCATTTTTCAAATAATAATTGCTCTGCTTCTCTCTTAGAGATACAGTGAGAAGCAGATTATGTGTGCAAAAAGAGTGGACTAAAAATGCAAAGAAAATGATGGATTATTAAGTAGCAGTTTCAAGCTAGTACCTAGGTCAGTAATATTGCATTTGAGAGGAGAGCAGATCTGATCCCCAGGTAGTTATTTGGTATTATAGTAGTGCCACTGGAAAACAGCCACGTGCTGCGAGTTCCCTGGGAAATACATGATGGGAGGGAGAAGCATGTCTGTCCAGAGCTGTGGGCTAACCCTGAGACTAGTCTTGGGTCAGTTCCAGGAAGGGGAGAATATTTATGAAACCCTCAGCTGACCTCCTGCTCTCTTCTATCTAGGATGCTCATCTTCTTCCACCAAGCACGACATTTGGAAAAGATATATTTGAAGACTACAAATCTGCTGAATCAGCAAAGGGGATCACTGAGGTGACCCTCACTAAACCAGATAACCCTGCCACTTCCCATTTGTTACCTTGACATCTGTCACTGCCATGAGACATTGAGGAGGTAATTCATTTCTTTGAATCAGTTTTCTTATGCATAGAATGAGGAGGTTAGACAATAGACCTAGACATTTCATATAAACTTTTTCAACCTGTTAATAATAATACCTACTGAAAATCTTACCCATAAGGTTGTTTTATGGATTGAATTGTGTCCCTGCCTTAAAAAGATTATGTTGAAGTTCTAGCCCCAGGACCTCAGAATGTGACCTTATTTGGAAATAAAGTCCATTAAGATGAGGTCATAGTGGAGTAGGGTGGGCGCCAATCCAATATAACTGGTGTCCGCAGGAGAAGATGGCTATGTGAAGATATAGAAAGGAGGAATGCCATGTGACCATGAGGGCTTAGATTGGAGTGATGCAGCTATAAACCAAGAATGCTAAAGCTTTCTAGCAAACCACCACAAGCTACAAAGAGGCAAGGAAGGATTCCGTTACAGGTTTCAGAGGGAACATAACCCTGCTGACACCTCGATTTCAGACTTCTAAACTTCAGAACTGAGAGATAATAAGTTTTCATTATTTTAAGCCATCTAGTTTGTGAGTTCTTTGATGTGGCAGCTCTAGGAAGCTCATATAGATCACTATACACAGTGAGACAGAAGATGAAAAACAATTTGAAAATTAAAATGCCAGTGGTGGTTACTTGATACTCTCTTGTTTTATGTCACTCACGATTCCAAATGCAGTATTGACCTTACTCTAGGCCAGTTTACCACTTACGCTGCAGGAATAGAAGAGAAGGAAGAAAAATTAAGATGCAAGAAGGCCAGGTCTCTTCCCATCTGGAAACATGTCCACACCCTATTATTCCATTAGCATGAAAAGAAGAGAAGACAGAAGGGAGCATATAAATGGTGGTATTTCATTGCTTAATAGCCCCCCTCCACTTGCAAACATAGCCCAGTGTCCTGGAATCAGGTCTCATCCTTAGGAGTATCACTAAGGGTAGAGGGAGGAAAAAGTGAAGAACTTCCTCTCAGTGCATCTATTAAGAAACAATACAATGTTGACATGTGCTTTTCCCCTCATCCTGAGAACATTTGTATGGAAGTGTGAGTAGGAAAGGGGATATAGTAATATTTAATTTGGGGTATTTGCCTTTTAAAGCTTTTTCAATCATACACTTGGGTGAGTGTGGATAGTAAGAGGATGGAAATGCTGCCCATCATGGGAAATACCACTTGCTTGTTGGTTCTGGTCCTGAGTCTTAGCTATAAGGTGAGAGCTGGGAGATGTGCAACACTGGACCTACATTGAGCTCTGTGCAAAGGAGGAGTGTGAAGACAAAAAATAAAGCAGGATAGAGGAATCATGGCAGCTGTATAGCCCACTGGATGGAAGTGGTTTGGTTCTGCCTGGGAAGGACAGGTAGTTTCCAGTTATTTTAATAGTCTTCTTTCACTACCTTCTTCTTTCCAACCTTCTTTTGCCATAGAATATGGTACATTTGGTCCTTCTGTAATTATTTGAGTACTGGTATTAGAGGGATATATGGGTGATTGTATGCAGCAAGTCATTTTAGCAGGTAGACTGCCAATATCAGCCAAATACAATTGTGAAGCTTAAGGGAAAGTAAGTCATTTTATATCTATCTGGGGGAATTAATTTTTCCTATATTTCAAAGACAATACTTGTATTTGAAAATTGTGTTTCCCTAAAGACCAGTGTTTAGTGCCAGGCCTTTGACAGGTGCTTTCATATACATCATTACCATTTACAAAGCAGCTCTGAAATTCTATTTTTATTCCCATGTTGCAGATAAGGACACTGAGGTACAGATGCTCAAGAGCTGATATAAAAATTATCAGTTTCATCATTGTATTAACAATGTATTGCTTTTAGAATAGTGATTGAGATACTTTTTGCTGGATGATATGTCAGGTTCTAACTAAGTTATTTCTTAATGTTTCCTCTTAAGCAGTCTGTTATTGTAATTGTGCCATTCACTGAATGTTTTTACTTCTTCATCCCTGCTCTGGGATAGGAGAACACTCCCACACTTCGAAGGTAACCAATGAAATATGAGTAGAAGTGACACATTGTTACTTCCAAGTAGAAGCTTTAAGAGCTGCTATGTGATTGATTTTGCTCTCATTTTCCCTCTGTCATGGCAACCAGTTTTGTTTTGTTAACTTGGGCCCTGGAGTTAGGAATGTGTGGAACAATGCCCTTAGCCAGCCTGAAACATCTGTATAGTGAGGATGAGGAATAAAACTTTGCTTTAAGCCACTGAGATGGTCAGGTGTTTATCATAGCAGCATAGCTTAACATATCCTGACTCATACAGCTGTGTGACTTGGGTTTCACACTACAGTTATTTTTTTCCTTGGTTTTCAAACCTATACCTGTTAGATTATAGACTTCTCTTGTAAAAGATCTATATGGCCTTTCTACTCTGTGATTTTATTTAGTGCTTGCTTAGGAGTTTTGGTGATGTAAAGGTTGAAATAGTACAGACTGATAAGTAAATTTCATTTTGCAAATGTTTATTGAGTTCCTACTATGTACAAAGCATTATGCAGGATCCAGAGATAAATGATGTAGATAACCTACCTCAGGGAGCTTATAGTCTAGCAGAAATGGGCTAAACTTATACATGAGATGTATAATGAAATGTACACAGTTTATTCATTCAGTTAAACATATTTGTTGAGTGCTGGGGATTTAGTAGAGCAAAAAGAGATATTTTCATTGCCTCATGGACTTAGGGGCTAAAAGGGGAGTTCAAATTAGTCATATAATTATATATAAAATTATAACTATGAAAAATACTACAAACAAGAGGTTCATGACACTTTGAGGGCTTATTAAAGGGGGATTTATTTAATCTACGGGTGTAATGGAGAGTTCAGAGTAACTTTGTGGAAATGCCTTGGGCTCAGACAGGTATCAAGCCAACCTGGGATTTAAGTTCTGATTCTGCCAACTTTGAGCCATAAGACCCTGCCCAAGCCATTTCACATTTCAGAACAGATTTAATGCCTATTTTGTAGGAGAGTTGAGAGAGTGAGATAAGCTTTTGTTGTGACGGTGTGTGTAGTATATGCTTAATGAATGTTAGTTACTGATCTTCCTTCCCCTATGTGATTGATTCCATGTGATTAATGCAGGAAAAGGTAAGGTAGAGGGTGGGTGTGTCTAGAGGTCAGATATATCCTCATAGAAGAAGTGGCACTTGAGCTCAGACTTGAAGAATAGAAAAGGCTTTGGTAAAAATAATTGTAATCATATGATGAGATGATAATTATAAGAAACAGTTAATATTAGTAGTTAAGATCATAGGGTTTAGAATAAGACAGACCCCAATTAAAATCTAGGATCCATCACTTATTAGCTCTGTGATCTTTGGCAAGGGGCTTCTTCTCTTTGTATGAAAGTTTTCCCATCCATAAATTGAGGATAATATAAGTACCTATTCTTTAGGCTTATTGTGAAAATGAAACGATAAAGAAATGTAAAATATTTAATATAGATTCTGGCAAATGCTCAGTATAAATAGCAGCCAGTATTTACTCTTATAAGCAGGGAAGGAATGATCTCTGGGTTCTTTTTGTGCTTCAGTGCTAATGCTTTGTCTGACTGCAAGGGGCTGATGTCATCGAGTCCAGTGTGAGATTTACTGTCTCCTTAGAGTATTAATACCCACCAATTAATAGTGACAGTCACTAAACATTTAGTACCTAATGAGCTGCATCTCCTCAGTATGGGGGGAGTGGCATGGCAAAGGAACTGTATAATTCAGCTCACCAGACTTCCTTCTTGCTGGCTTTCTATGACCTCCCCACTGGGCTGCCTGAGGGGGTTGACTTCATTTGAAAAATGCATTTAGAAATGTCATTGTCTGGAAAGCCCTGAGCTCTAAAGCCTCTTTGGAATTGTGGATGCAAAGAATGTCAGAGCCTTTCTCTAGTGAGTTCCTAATCCCAAATTCTCATCTTAAAAATGGGGAAAATAAAGGTTCCAAAAGGGAATGAGATTACCAGTGTCACACTGCTGGGGATATAGTAATGATGAAGTTAGGCAAGGTCCCTGTTTTTATGGAGGTAATGATCCAGTCAAGGAGGTAGAAAAAAATGCAGGAAAACAAATAATTCCAGAAGTGAACAGGGTACAATGATAAAGAATGATGAACTTGGAGGATATTTTATACAAGGTAGCCAGGGAGGTCTCACTGAAGAGTTAGCATTTAAGTCGAGATTTGAAATATATAAAAGCACCAGCCATGCAAAGATCTGAGACAGGAGAATTCCAGACAGAAAGAATAACAAGTCCAAAGTCTGTGTAAGACACGGATATACTTTGATGTGTCTGAAGCTGAGTGTGGCAGAAGCCCAGTGACCTAGGGTAATACTGGTCAAAGAAGTTGGTAAGGCAAATTTGTAGGTTTTAGGCCATTAAAAGGAGCTCAAATTTCATTGTAAGTACAAAGGGAAGGGAGCCTACTAGAAAGTTTCAAGCAGTGGAATGACAATATTTGATTAATGATTTAAAAAATCATTCTGCTGTTGTGTTGAGAATAGGCTATTGGATGACAAAAAATAAAAGCAGGGAGATCAATAGGAATTTATTTCAATAGTCTTAGATGAGAGATGGTAATGGAGCAAACTAAGGTAGTAGACTGGAGGAGAGGGAGAGAAATAGACAAACTGAAGATATTTTGGAGATAGAATTGGCAGGATGTTGGGAAAGAGTGAGGTAAAGTGAATGAATAATCAAGATTGACTCTTTGATTTTTGCCTTGAGGAGCTGAATATACAGCAGTGTCACTTACTGAGATGAAGAAAGCTGGGAGAAAACAAGATATGGGTGTATAAGATTAAGAGTGTAGTAATAGATAAAATGAGTATGAGATGCCAGCGTGACATCCAAGTGGTATTGTCTACTCTAACCATCACAATCATTGGCTATAAGCCTATGGCGAAAAGTAAAACTTCATGATGCACTTCCCTACCCAGTGCCTGCAGATAGTTTGCTAATTGATTGCAGCACTCCTTCCTGAGAAGCCTGTATATGGACTTACAGTCCTACTCATCATAGTGCTCCTGGAGCCATACCACTACTCCATTGGTGTTAGTATTCCAAAGACATCTCTTGGCCATTCCTACTATGTTGTATTAGCATCTTTTCTTCATTGACCATCTCAGCTTACTATTGGTTTTACTGTAAAAGTTAGAGCGAGTGAAATATGATTCATTTTTGACATTTACTAAGAGCCACTATGCATGTCCATTGCTCTACAAGGTGCTGGGTGGGAGAATCAATTAATATATGGCTTGGTCCCTCCCTAAAGAAGTTTACAAGGCATCCATTGGGGGGGGGGGGATTAAAGGACATTACAGACCAGTGTGTAATTAAATGTCCAGATGAGTGGTCTGAACAGTATATTTAGAGGAGGATGGGATTGCCATGTGTTAAAGCAATTCTAGAAGTGCTCTCACCTCTAGAGAGAGGTGATGCTTGATCTGGTGTTGAGAAAGAATAGGATTTGGATGAAAAGAGGAGAGGATGGTGTATTCAGATAGGATAGGCAGTCTGATTAAAGGATTGAAGAGGGGAAATGGGAACTAGGAAAGAGGAATCTGGCCATTATGGGGAAGGAAATTGGGGAAAAAAGCTAAAATAATGGTCATATTATTATTGTGACTTTAGGACAAGCCTCTGATCTTGGCTTAAGTGCTGGATTGTTCTTCTGAGTAGCATGAGTTCCCATCTCCCATATTCCACTCTCATTTTCCTGGCTATTGGCTACCTGAGTAAGCCAGTGCTCTATATGTTAAGGTTTTTTTTGCCCCCCCCCCCCTTTTTTTGGCAACAGTGTGCCAAATTCATTAACAATTTTTGTTAGCTGGCTGACCTAGCAGATAAACTCCCAAATTTCAGTGGCTTAACATAGTTCAAGTTCATATTTTGCTAACATAATAATCTAATGCAGCTGTTCTTAAGCAGGTAACTCTTCTGGATGTCTCTCCTTCAAGCAGTGACTCAGGGACCCAGGCTCTTTGAATCTTGTGGCTTTTCTACCTTCACTCTGTGGCTCTTATGGCTGTCCTGGGGATTGGCTCCATTTCAGCCAGACGGCAGAGGAAATGAGCAGGAAGAGTTGTGTATGGGAGGTGTTTATGAGCCCCACCTGGATCTCCACTGTCATCCCACTGGCTAAAACTCAGTCTTAACAGCCAGATCTAACTGCCAGGGAGACTGGGGGGTATAATTTGGCTGTGTGACCTGAAAGAAAAGGAACCGAATTTGATGATTATCTCTCCCACAAGGTGCTACTAGTTACCTGATTCTCAAGTATGAGAACTCCTGATCCTAAGCATCATTTGGAACACCATTTAGATCAGAAGTCCTCTTTTCCCAGCCCATCAACTCACCCGCCCACTGGGGAGCTGAGCCAGCCCAAACTCAGGTAAAGACTTGAGTTCTCTAGAGTGGGTGCCACCTACTGATTTCACTTAACTTTTTATCCTTTATCTCTGACTCTGGAATCATTCTTTCTCTCAGGCTTGTCTAGGCTTCTGTTTGAACTCTGACCCTATACCTATGCCTTCACCTTTATCTCTGATACCTTTGTTCACAGACTCTTTCTCTCGTTCTTTATTTGTTTCATGTGAAGAGTACCACATCTGGATGCTTGTAGCTTAGGGATGATTGTCTGTCTTAGTCTTCAGAACTGTAAAGCAGGGTGTGGTAGTGTTAAAAAGCAATAGGAGAATGTAAGAGAATTTGCAATATCTGGAGAATACAGTAGTTTGGTACGGCCTGTTAGGAAAGAGTGTCATTTATATGGAGTTATTAGCTGAATTGGGGTTCCATCAATCAGTAATGCTACAGATACTTCCTTACATTCATTTTGTGATAAAAGAATTTTTATGCATATAATCTCTATATTAAATAGCACTCCTGCAGAATAGCCATTATTATCCCTATATATCAGTCAGATACAACCAGAAAAACAGAACCGCTAGAATAGAGATAGCTAAGTAGGTAAATAGATTTATTGCAAGGAATTGGATTATACAAGGGGGGTTGGCTAGGCTAGTCTGTAATCTGTAGGGCAAGCTCTCAGGAAGGGGAGGTTGGAATTCCTGGGCATGAGCTGAAAGCACAGATGAAATTTCCTCTTTAAGGAAGCCTTAATTCTGCTCTTAGGGACTTTCAATTGATTGAATCAGCCCATACGGATTGTCTAGGTTCATCTCCTTTACTTAATTCAGCTGACTATGAACTTTAATCATGTCTACAAAATGCCTTCATAGCAACACCTAGCTTAGTGTTTGATTGACTAAATGAGGACAAAGCCTAGCCAAGTTAACGTATACAGCTGATCATCCTGTTCCATTTTACAAATAAGGAAAAGCAGTAAGTTGCAGAGCTGGTTATTTGGACTTTTTCTTTCACAATTAAATATACTCTTAGGTATTTTTCAAGTCCTTAAGTTTCATATCATGTTTGCAGCAGGATCCAAAGTATCTGGATTGATTTACCAAGCCTAATCTAAATGATACAATACTTAAAACTTAATAGTGAAGAAAGTCATTCACTACTTGGCAGCCAGAAGAGTATGAGAATGACTTACTTTTTCCTTGTCTAAGAGTCTCATCATGAATAATTTCCAGTAGGTATAAGGACTTGATTTTAAGAAAGTCAATGATAGTAGAATTTTCCTCTTTAATTCTTCATTCAGAATTACAAGAGACACAAATCCTTAACATTTATTTCCAGCCCTGAGGCTGAACAAGTTATTGGTTTAATTATAGAAAGCTGAACTTTCATCTTTCTTTAATTGAGCATGGATAATTTGTACCTGTGATCAGTAGCCAAAATGTCATAAAATCACTTATGAAGTCTCATACCCTTGAACTGTAGTAAAAATACCAGTTATTTTGTAGGCTCTACAGTCATAATTTTGGGCATCCATTTCAATTTGTTGGTAATTATTGTCAGCCCTTCATGAGTAATGCAGTTTGGAAAGTGTCACAAAAAGTGCTATTTCCCTTTTGGTGACAGCCAGTACATTTATTTATTTATTTATTTTAAAAAAGATTTTATTTATTTATTTGACAGAGAGAGACATAGCAAGAGAGGGAACACAAGCAGGGGGAGTGGGAGAGGGAGAAGCAGGCTTCCCGCGGAGCAGGGAGCCTGATGCAGGGCTCGATCCCAGGACCCTGGGATCACGACCTGAGCCGAAGGCAGACGCTTAAGGACTGAGCCACCCAGGTGCCCCGACAGCCAGTACATTTAGAGAAGAGGAGGCCAATGTGGAGACAGATGCTGGCTTCATAGGCCCACAGTTTGAATGACAATTAGAGATCAACAGATCATTATTTTTCTCAGCAAGGAAGGGAGGAGGGGGCTTAGAAATCCTGAATGATCTGTCAGCTTTTGGATGCTTCTGTTGTGCATTCTAACATAAGAAAGCAAGGGCATTTTTATTTATTTTTTTCCCCTCTAGCCATACACTAGAAAGACAAAGCTGTTATTATAGGTTATGTCTGACCACCACACTCATGGTCTTTAGTGAGAAAGCACCCTAGAGAGCCAAGATGACTATTGTGACTGTTTCTGCGATAAATTTCAATGGTGGAAAAGATGGTTGGGCCACTGATTTATTGCAGCCTTGGAGATAGTTAGCAGCCCATGTGCCTAGTAACAATAGTGATCTAGTCTGAAAGAAGATGAACTTGACTGTGCTGCCAGTGTGGGAATACTCTGTATGACCTTGAGGGCAAAATTGATAGGGTGGTCAATTTTTTTTTTTATCCCTTTAGGCAGAATTATCTTACTTTTTTTTTTTTAGATAGTTTACAAATTTAGAGTTTAAAGAAACACGCAGTGTATATAGACTATGTTTCCCCTGAGGTATTCTGAGAGGGCTTTAATGCTGTTTTTCAATCAGAATATACAGCAGACAGATCAAACAGTCCAAGTTCTCTACTGTGGGGAAACAAAGTATGAGACAGTGGAGGAAGAGAAGGTGGGGGGAAAGGAGCTAAGGAGAGGGCTTAGCAGTTTTTAAATTAATAAAGAAATATTAGAAAAGGGCAGTGCAGGCCCATGGTGAGTTACTGCCCAGAGAATGGAGGCAGCCTATGGCTTTCTGTGGAAGAAATCTGAGGAGAGACGGGGAGAAGGCTGAGAGAGAAATTGGAAACAAGATGGTAAAATTTTCCTTGGAAGCCTGTGAACACATAGTTTGAAAAGGAGTGTTCATCAGTCAAGAACCCAGCAGAAAACTGAAGGCATGCTCAACTGGAATTTTGCAGAGAATTTAAAAAAGGTACTGTTTAGAGATGTGTAGGACTGTGGCATCCGGGAAGAGATTCTGAGGTGCCAGGGATTAGCAATAAAAAGAAGCTGTTTACTGCATAGGTCTGAAGAGCAAAGAGTGTGGAGACCCAGTGTTATTGGAGCTACATGAGACCTATCATTGTGTAAGGAGGCTCTAGACATGGGTTGAAGTTGTGGAGGGATGCAACCATTGCCAGAGCCACGGTGCTGAGGCAGGGAGAGAACAATGGAAGAAGTACCCACAAGTCTCTCTCCTCCTACCTTCTTTCTATTGGCCAGTCCAACCTGAAGTCAGAGGAAACAGGAGCTTGTGTGATGCACAGAAGGGAATCCAGAGAGTGGATATGGGGAAATAGCACAGAGAGAATAACCAGTACAGGTGAGAGCCAGCGGCTACTGGAGCCAGGGAGTACTGGTCTTGGCTTGGTAACCAACTTTCTGAGAGACTTCAGGCAAATAGCTTAATCCTTTTCCTTTTCTTTCCCTACCCCCTATCAGTAAATGGGTATAATAACTTTTGCCCATATCTTGGACTTGTTGTAAAGATTTGATGACATGACAGATGCACTTACTTCATTAATTTAAATTTTATTACACTTTATAATTTCCAAATCTTTTTATGTCTCTTATCCCAATTGCTTCTCAAAACTAGCTTGTAGGGAGCCAAGCTAAGTTTTATCATCTCCATTTTACAGATGAGATGATTGAGGTGGAGAAATAAAGTGGTTTCTTTAAGGTCACAAGGCTAATAGATCTTTTGACTTAAACTTGATGGTAATTTTCTCTTACCACACTTAAGTGTAACATTTCAGGCAGTTTTGAGGGACTATTACTGTCTTTATAAGGCATACATGTTCCAGATGAAGAGTCTGAGATCATATCTTTCATGTGGTCTAGAAAAACAGCATCCATGATTTAGGCCTTCATTCTTTTTTTTTTAATTTTATTTTTTTAATTTAATTTTATTATGTTATGTTAATCACCATAGATTACATCATTAGTTTTTGATGTAGTGTCCCATGATTCATTGTTAGCATGTAACACCCAGTGCTCCATTCAGTACGTGCCCTCTTTAATACCCATCACCAGGTTAACCCATCCCCCCACCCCCTCCCCTCTAGAACCCTCAGTTTATTTCTCAGAGTCCACAGTCTCTCATGGTTCGTCTCCCCCTCCGATATCCCTTCATTTTTCCCTTCCTACTATACTCTTTTTTTTTTTACATATAATGTATTATTTGTTTCAGAGGTACAGGTCTGTGATTCATCAGTCTTACATAATTCACAGTGCTCACCATAGCCCATACCCTCCCCAGTGTCTATCACCCAGTCACCCCATCCCTCCCACCCCCCACCACTCCTGCAACCCTGTTTGTTTCCTGAGATTACGAATTCCTCATATCAGTGAGATCGTATGATACATGTCTTTCTCTGATTGACTTATTTCACTCAGCATAATACCCTCTAGTTCCATCTAGTTCCATCCACGTCGTTGCAAATGGCAAGATTTCTTTTTTTGATGGCTGCATAATATTCCAAAATCAATAAAGAACTTATCAAACTCAACACCCAAAGAACAAATAATCCAATCAAGAAATGGGCAGAAGACATGAACAGACATTTTTCCAAAGAAGATATCCAAATGGCCAACAGACACATGAAAAAGTGCTCAAAGTGCTCAACATCAGGGAAATCCAAATCAAAACCTCAATGAGATATCACCTCACACCAGTCAGAATGGCTAAAATTAACAAGTCAGGAAACGACAGATGTTGGCCAGGATGTGGAGAAAGGGGAACCCTCCTACAGTGTTGGTGGGAATGCAAGCTGGTGCAGCCACTCTGGAAAACAGTATGGAGGTTCCTCAAAAAGTTAAAAATAGAGCTACCGTATGACCTAGGAATTGCACTACTGGGTATTTACCCCAAAGATACAAATATAGTGACCCGAAGGGGTAGGTGCACCACAATGTTTATAGCAGCAATGTCCACAATAGCCAAACTATGGAAAGAGCCAAGATGTCCATCAACAGATGAATGGATAAAGAAGATGTGGCATATATATATATATAATAGGCCTTCATTCTTATCTAAGCCCACTCTTAGAAAAAAATGGGAGGAAAAAGGCCTTCCCGCTTATTTCCATAACTTTCTCTCTTTGCAGAAAAGGCAAAAGAAAATGTTGTTAGAAAGTTTGTCCCCTCCCCCTATATTTATACATTGAAACCTAATCCCCAATTTGAGGATATTTGAAGGTGGAACCTTTGGGAGGTGATTGGGTCATGAGGGTGGAGACCTCATGAATGGGATTAGTGCTCTGATAAAAGAGATCCCAGAGAACTCTCTCTCCCCCAGTACATAGTCAGAAAAACTCAATTAGTTCTTCTAGTGGTTCTATTTTTATCTTTAAATAATATCTATTTTCTAATTATCAACTGCAGGAAATAAATGACTTTTATCAAAGGTAAAAAGGTCTATGTACTCATTATATTTCCCTCTCTATCACCCTTCTGCCATCTCTTATTATATTGGCATGTGTGCAGTTTTATTCCAGTATATTACCCACTTGTGTTTTTTAGGAAGAATGTTAAAATGATAGATGTGAGAAGAATGGGTTAAAATTAGAGATAGACAAGGAGAGCAGTTAGAAATTATTGAGGGAGTTGAGTGAAGGGAGTGGCTATGTCTGAATGAGAAGGAAGGGACCTGATAAAAGATTGTTTAAAAATCCAGTTTCGAGAAAGGTACTTGGGTTCAACTGAAGTGCGCCAGCCTGCCCCACCCAGAGAAGCACACTTTGTGAGAACCAGTGGAAAGGAGCCCGAACTGCTGGAACCCATTCCCTATGAATTCATGGCATGATAAATGTGAAGAAAATAAAAGACCTCAAGACTGTAAAAAATAAAAAAAAATAAATTAAAAAATCCAGTTTCAACTGTGCTTTTGCTCTGGGGCTTTTTTCATTGAAAAGAAATGCAGTCCATCTGTCCCACTTCTTTATTCTGTCTCACTGATGCCCGTAGGTCACTCTCCTCTCAATGTATTTAACTAGATCTGAATCATTTCTATAGAATGGTTTAGGCATATTTGATTTACTTTTTTTTTTCCCTTCTGCGATGATGCACCTGTATGATTTGTATCTCCATGAATATTTAAGCTGTGTTTATTTTGGAACCTTGTTATCTTCATATTTTGAAGCCTCCACAGTGCCCGGGACAGAGTCAAGACTTTCTGAATGTCTCCACCATGTTCTCTGTGACTCACCATATGCTTTCATTTAGCCTCTTCTTTCTGCCTCACTGATCCCAGCATAAAATAGAAAGGACAAAAGCTGCCCAGTATCTGCTTCACGTGGGCACTCTGACAATTAATTAGCTTTTGATTATTTTAATTTTACTTTAGAGCAAAGTCCCTCCACTCTGTTGAAGCAGAGACAGAACTTCTAGTATCAGAGTAGGTTATCATGTTAGTTTCTGCTCACGGTGGGGCTCTGTGTAGCTTCTCTGGTCCAAGCAGGTATCAGCTGACCAGGTCTGTTTTTCCACATAGATTCATTTATGAGTATCATAACAAAGAAGGAAATGTTAAACGATGGGGTGAGAAAGCTCCTTTGGCTGCAGCCTTCTCTCAGGCCCATGGGAAGAGTTACAGGACTCTACACACAGGTTTTCTTTTCCATAGTGCCTACATTTCCTCTTGCCCTTTTGTCCTTTAAGCCACCACAAAATCCTCATTGTACTTAACTTGGTAACAAATATGGTCCAGGGAGCAGGCCTCTCCCTGAGCATCTGGAGGGGCAGTCTTATTGCCCAGGGCAGAGCCACAAAATAATAAGATGACAATTTGTCAGAGACCCAAGTGGATATCACATATAAAAGTGCCTTATTCATGCTCTAAACACTAGGTCTCTGTGTATGAGTGACTGGACTTTCTTGGATGTGGCCCTCTGTCTCATCCTCATAATCATTAAGTAGCAGACTTTTTATGTGCCAGGCATTGGGCTGAGTGTTTTACATACATTACTTTTTTTTTTTTTTTTAAATCCTGACAACTTATTTGTATAGTTAATATTATAAACTCCATTTACAAACGTCAAATTTAAAAAACCCTGAGAGGCTAAGTCACTTTACCCGGGTCACACAGGCCATTATAGAGATAAGAATTGCACCCAGGGGATTCATCTCTCAGCCCTGTGTGTGCATTTAACCCCTAAACCATATGGCCACTCTAATAGATCTCACACAGTTTTGGTCCTTTATACTATTAACATAAGTTACGATTAATTGAAAATCCACTATGCACCAGATACTATGCTAGCTATCCAAGGCAAGTATTATTATTATAATCCTCACAACAACCCTATAAAATATTTATTATCACCATTTTACACACTAAGAAGTGTGCCAAATACACAATAGGTCTTCTTTCAAAAACTATTCTATATTATACTATCTTATGGTAGCCTATAGTGGGTCACATGGTGATGCCTGAAAAAGTATGTTCTTGTCCTACTCATCGTGAATGTTGACCTGATTTTGGAAAAAGGGTCTTTGCACATGTAATTAAGTATCTCAAGTGAGATCATCCTGGATTATCTGGTTGGGTCCTAAGGGCAATGACAAATGTCCTTATAAGAAACAGAGAAGAGAAGACACAGGGGGAAGACCTTGTGAAGACAGAGGCAGAGATTGGCATGATAGTCAGAAACCAAGAATTGCCTAGAGCCACCAGAAGCTGAAAGAGGCAAGGGAAGATTCTCTTCTATAGCCTTTGGATGGAGCACAGCCCTGCCAACACTTGATTTTGGACTTCTGGCCTCCAGATCTGTGGAAGAATAAGCTTCTGTTGTTTTAAGCCACTTTGTGGTAACTTGTTATGGCAGTGACAAACTAATGCATAGCCTGTTTAATTCTGAAACCATAGACTGACTTATACTGTATCTTTAAAAATTTGAAATGCCCCTTAACCATCATGTTATTATGATCACTGATGCCTAGACTAGTCTAATTAGCTAGACTAATTTTCTGTCTCCTCCACTTATAGCTTTTGAGGACCTCTCTTCCACAATAGTATAGGTCTGTGCACCGTATCCTGGACATGCCTTCATGCCTTGTTCACCCTGGTCCCCTTTACTCCCTATGAAGCTTGTTCTTCTCCATTCTACCCATAAGCTGCTGATCTCATTCTCAAAGTGCCTGAATGATACCTCTTCCAGAAATTATGGAAGGAGAGCCCCAGCAAGAATTAGCTGCTCTGTTTCCATGTTTCCAGAGCTATCTACTGATTCCTCCATGTATTACTTATATCTGTCCTATAGTGTAACTAGTTGCCTATAAAATCCTAGAGTCAGGGTAGGAATAACATTTACCTCAGTATTTCTGGTGCCAGCTGTGGAATGTCTCATTGTTGATGAGGACTGACTTACCCCTGGAAGCCCTTGAGATCTCTACATAAAGGTTTCTCAGACTCTGATTTGCAAGAGGATCACTTAAGGAGCTTGTTACAAATACAGATTTCTGGGCCTCTGTAAATTCACTGCCTCTGGAGTGGGGCCCAGGAATCTATATTCTATCAGACAGTCCAAATAATATTGATGTAGGTGGTTGGTTGACTACATATTGAGAAAGAGTGGTCTAAAGTTTGCTTTAGAAACTCCTGTGGGGTCTACTTATTGAAGGATACTTTTATGGGTTTTTCTTGTGATATATAAGTGACCTAAAATTGTATTCTGCTTGGGAAAAGAAGAATCAAGTCATCCCTTTAGACTTCAATCAAAAGAGGCTACACACTTGATCATATTTCTAAACTCTGTTTTAGTCCATCTGAAATCCATTTCCTATTCCTGAGCTACTGAGTATTGGGGTTCATTTCCTTATTTAAAACTCACATGCTTTGGGCTCTCAGCAGGTACATGGTCAGGACTGTCTTATTCAAACAGCACAATTATTTTGTCTCTTAAACAATTGCAAGTTCTAAAGTTTCTGTGCACCTCTCCCTGTTTAACTTGACTTCAAAGAACTCCAGCTGCATCGCTTGAGGCATTGATATAAAGGGCTGCAAACATCTATGTCCATTAAAGGGATAACCCATTGTGCTGTGTTTCTGTCTTTTGAGACATTAAGAATCCCCCCCCACACTTAGAAATGTCTTACGTCCTTGATAAAGTCTACATAGCACAAATTCCTCAGAGCAGAATTCAGTATGAGATGAATGAACTTTTTCTTCTCTGAACTCCAGTTCCATCTTGTGAAAGGGGGATAATCACATCTACTTCATAGGTTAGTTATGAAAATTAGATAAAATAATTTGCTACATAGAAAGCATTTAATATGATATACTTATAGGAGGGCCTCCGTAATAGTTAGTCTTATAATCATTTGCAGGTTTATTTTTTATTTTTATTTTTTTAAAGATTTATTTATTTGGGGGTGCCTGGGTGGCTCAGTTGGTTAAGCGACTGCCTTCGGCTCGGGTCATGATCCTGGAGTGGAGTCCCGGGATTGAGTCCCGCATCGGGCTCCCTGCTCGGCGGGGAGTCTGCTTCTCCCTCTGACCCTCCTCCCTCTCATGCTCTCTGTCTCTCATTCTCTCTGTCTCAAATAAATAAATAAAATCTTTAAAGATTTATTTATTTGACAGAGAGAGACGGGGAACGCAAGCAGGGGGAGTGGGAGAGGGAGAAGCAGGCTTCCCGCCGAGCAGAGAGCCCGATGCGGGGCTCGATCCCAGGACCCTGGGATCATGACCTGAGCGGAAGGCAGACGCTTAACCGACTGAGCCACCCAGGCGCCCCATCATTTGCAGGTTTAATGTTCGTATTTCAGATGGAACCTAAGTTCATTGTTGTCATCCTCTTCATCAACAACATCATCACCATCATAAAATTGCTGGATTTTAATTAGTGTTTACTTTGTGTACAGCACATTCTAAGTACTTGACATTCTCTATCACTTTTTCTTTACTGCGATAACAAATTACCACAAATTTAGCAGCTTAATACAACACAAATTTTCTATATCAATCTATAGGTCAGAAGTCTAACCTGGGGGTTCATTGGGCTAAAATCAAGGTGTTGGGATGACTTCATTCCTTTCTGGAGGCTTTAGGGGAGAATCTGTTTCCTGCTAATTCAGGTTCTTGGCAGAATTCAGTTTCTTGCTGTTGTAGGACTAAGGTCCTTATTTTCTTGCTGGCTGTCAGATGAGGGCTGTTCCCAACTTATAGAGGCCGCTTGTGTATCTTGGCTTATGGCTTCCTTCCACCTTCTTCAAAGCCAGAAAGGATAAATTAAGTTCCTTTCATGCTTTGGAACTCTCCTGCCTTTTCATCTCTGACTGACTTTTCTGCCTTCTTCTTCTACTTTTAAGGGCCCATGTGATGAGATTGATACTACTCAGATAATCCAAGACAGTTTTCCTATTTTAAGGTCTGCAACCTTAATTCCATGTGCAACATCCTTTTTGCCATGTAACACAGCATATTCACATGTTCTGGGGATTAGAACATGGGCATTGTTTGGGGGAGGGAGTTGAGGGGCATCCTGTCTACCACACATCCGTTGTCTCATGAATTCTTCTAGTGTCCCTGTGAAGTGGATTTCATTATCCACATTTTACAGATGAGACAAGAGAGGCTTAGCAAGTTTTAAAAACTTGCCTAGGGTTGAATCCATAGCAAGCTGATAAGTCCAGATTGAAATCTAGGCATTTTGCCTCCAAAATCTGTTTAGAGTTATACTGGGTTGAGTTATAAGATGGGCTCTGGTGGGGTGCCTAGGTGGCTCAGTCAGTTAAGTGGCTGACTCTTGATTACAGCTCAGGGTTCTGGGATGGAGTCCCACATCGGTCTCTGCACTCAGCAGGGAGTCCAAGGATTCTCTCTCTCCATCTCCCTATGCCCCTCTCCCCACTCACACATACATGCATGCTCTCTCTCTTTCTAAAAAAAAGAAATAAATCTTGAAAAAAAAAAAGATGGGCTCTGGCTCTAGGGCCAAGAGTCCCTTTTCTGTACTCATGGCCTGGGACCACTAAAAAGAAGAAACGGACTGGCCTGCATTTGGTAATTTGATTATCCATAGGATGCTGGAGAGCCAAACAAGAGCTCTTAAGTTTGTCTCAAAAGTCTTCTTGACATGGGGCGCAACACCCTCTTGTAGCTCTTTTACAGCTTTCTCCCAGTTTCAGACCTTTTCTATTGTAACATTATCATCACCAAAACTTTCACCCGAGGTTGGAGGAAACATTTTTAGGAACAACATTTTATCTCAGCAAATATGTAGTATCTTTTGTGTGATCATATCTATTACTTATTCAATATTTACTCTATGCTAAGTGCTTTATGTCACTTAGTGACCCTATAAGGTAGATACTGTTAATAGCTGGACATTACAGACAAGGAAACAGACATTGATAAGCAGATCTGCAGCGATTTGAACCTTGGCAGTCAGGCACCAAACCACTCCATTCTGTGACCACTGTAAGCTTTTTTTCTCAGATAGAGATATTTATCTTTCCTTTTCTACTCTTGACAATTTTCACACTTTATCCTTGACTGAAATATCAGATACCAGGTATGGCATTTGGGCTGTGTCCAGAAAAATGCCATAATGCACAGAGTCTATATACCTCTAGGCCAGGCAAAGGTGAAAACCATTTTAAAACATGGAATTTTTAGATTGTCACCCAGTAGCTCTGTTTCATTTATACATAAGTGCAGAGTACAGGATTTTGATATTGTTTAACCTGGAGTGCGTAAGATTACAGACTCCTAAAGCTTAAGTGGGGAGCTAGAACTTTCTCCCAATTCCAGCTGAATCCTTATCTATAAGTCTTATGGCCTTAAGTATAGTATTATTTCCTTATGTTTGTATAGCTCTTTATCCTTTACAACATATTTTTACATGTTTTCAATCCTCAAAAAAATCCTGTGACATAAGATAGGAAGAAAAAAAATCAGATGATGATGGTAATGATTGCTTACCATATACCAATGTCAAACATTCTACATATTTTGTCTTGTTTAAGCCTGTCAGTATCCTCTCAGTTAGGTATCACTGTTATTCTCATTTTAGAGACAAAGCTAATTGAATTCTTTGAGGTACCTAATTAGTAAGGATGGAACTGGATTTTAAACTCAGCTAATTTGACTCCTGGGACTGTATCCTAAACTGAAGCTCAAAACATTATTTCCATTCTTCACCCGAACCAGTTAAGACCCAGAGTAAGATTAAGTAAGGTTTGTCTAATGCTACCCAGCTAACACTTCTAGGACTCATACCAAGTTGCCTGCCTTCTATTTGGAGGTAATAATAATATAGCAGAATTATATGGCATCAGAAAGAGCTCATCTACATCACGGCTCTGTCAGACACTAAATGTGTGACCTTGGGTAAATCATGGATGCTCTCTAATCTTCAAACACTCAACTCTACAATGGGGATAATCTACCTACTTCTTAGGCTGTCAGCAGAATGGAGATAATGTATATAAAATGCCTGGTGTGTGGTATTTAATAGCTATTGTTAGTGAATGCTTCTTCCAGTACACCAGCTGCCTCTCTAAATGAGAGTCCAAGTCTGGTAGGTTCTGGGCCTGGTGAAATTACAGCTGATTAGGGAAAATTGTCTCAGCCGCCCTCCATCATTTTTTAGGGTGAGCCATAGGCTCTTGGCAAGCACCTTAGCTTAGGGGGAGGTTCAGAGAGGTGTCCTTAATCTGAGAAATACAATGGAGGAGACCAGGATACCCAATATGGTTTGGTTAACTTGGCAGATCTAAAACAATCAGATTTGAGGGTTGGTGGGCTTATTAATAAGCTTCATGTTTTTCCCTTAGCTGTTCCCCTAGTTGAGCTGCTGATAAACATAATTTCTCATAATCTCTTTTGCTGTTTACAAACTCTGTCTTGCAAGATGAAATTCCAAAGGCAGTTTGGGAAAGCTGAGTGAAATATGGGGGTGTTCAAAACATGGATGAATGCTAAGATTGTCCCCTATGTCAGGCTGTAAGTATTAGAGTAGATCACCAAAATACACATTGTTGGGTCATTTTTAAAGGTGGATCCCCTGAGTCATCATCGATGTGCCCCAGAAATGGAGTTCTGTTCAGAATGATTTATGGTTCATGGTGCTATAGTGTGATCTGAGTTACCTCTGGAAGAAGGAGCAGATATCAAATGAATTTAGAGGATAAAAATAGGCAGATGAGCATAAATGCAGAAATGTCTTAGGTCTCTCAGTTCATTCTAAGGAGATTTTCAGGGGCATACCCAGGGAAACTTTACTCTCTGATGCCTACTGGCACTGAAGATTGAATTGTAGAAATTTGTGAATTGTCTGCTCCCTGCTGAGGTTTGTGTGTGCCTCTTCCTGCCAGCATTTTCCTTGAAAAGGACGAAAACAAAATAACAGGAGTAAAAGGAAGCTTAGAAATAAATAGTGATGTCTAATTTGTCTTGGCACCTGCTTCTCAATGGACTTGAACTAATGCACAACTGTTTAAGATGTTTAGGCAACCCAGGCAGAAGAAATGATCAAGTCAGGCACCCCCAATTGAATTTTTGCATCCAAATGCAAATGAGCTCCAAAAAAACTATCTTGATGGTAAAGTAGGTAGGTATCTGTCTGAGCTTTGTAATCAAACAGATCTAGCTATTTTCAAATCCCACCTCTGTCACTGAATAGCCAAGGTTCTATATGAGTTACTGTCTCTAAACCTCAGCTTCCACATTTGCAAAACAGCAATAATAGTAGTACCTATTACATTACATAGACTTGTTATAAAGATTAAATTAGAAATCCACATACACTAATGTGTCTAGTCTGTAGTAAGTGCTCAGTCAGTGTTATCTCTTAAGATCATTTTAGCATCTGCTGTCCAAATTCTATGGATCTATTAAAGTTGGCAAGTTATGAGAGAACCACTTTATTCTAGCCTTCTTGTTGCTTAGTGTTTAATAAAAGGTCAGCCTTCACTTTAGAAGGCACATCTTTAGCTAGACCCAGCCAAGGTAATTCCCAGGACAATATTTTGAGTCAAGGTAAAGAAGAGATAGCCTTAGTTGTTGACAAGACCCTTAGGTATCTCCTGGCTCAGGTGTTGGGGGGAGGAAGCTTAGGTGTCGGGGGGAGGAAGCCCATACACAACTGTTCTCACTTCCAGCCTGCTACCAGAGCAGACAAAAAACAGAAAGCTTGAGCCAGCCCGCCCACAGGTGCAAAAGCCACTGGAAACAGGAGCCTATTCCAAAGCTACCTGGCACAGCTGTTGAAAGTGAAGGTCAGCCAAATTCATAAGGTGTCACATCTATTGCTCTTGAAGACAAGCAGAAAAAAAAAATTGCTTTGACAGAAGTTAGTATCTAATTTGGCTGGGTTCATAATGGTCAGCCAGCGTGCTTTGGAATTATAAGATTAGACTAAATGTGAATCTAAGCTCTGATTTTATAGAGGGAGACACTCAGAATCAGAGAGGAAAATGAATTGTCCCAGGCTATAGAGCCATCAGTGTAAAGTCAGGCCAGTGGTCTGGATCTCTGTTTCTATTACATAGCACTCTGGCCTCTGCCTCTTGGCAATTTGAAGTTCAAAAGTCACGAAAGAACCTAATATACTGAGTTGCTTAATAGTAATGTTTTGAAAAAATTATATGAAGGTATAGTACATAAGTAAATGCTTCCCACTACAATCTTCTAAATCTCCTTGGTAGGTAGGATTTAACTTGGAACATTTTGTATCTTGAAAATGGTTTTTTTTTTTTTTTTTTTTGAAGCTAATGAGGGAATGGACCCAGTAACTTTTATAAGCTTTTACCTTTGCGTGGCTTTGAAACTTATAACATATACTTTTTAAAAAGCCTATTTTTATTTTTTATTTTTCAAAAGATTTATCTATGTATTTGAGAGAGAGGGAGAGAGAGAGAGAATGGGGAGGGGCAGAGGGAGAGAAACTTCAAGCAGACTCCCCTCTGAGCTCAGAGCCTGACATGGGGCTTGATCCCACAATGCATGAGATCATGACCTTAGCCCAAACCAAGAGTCAGATGCTTAACCAACTGACTGAGCCACCCAGGCACTCCTAAAAAAAAATGATTTTTATACAAGGAAGACAATATGCTTTCCTTTAGAATGAAAAAATAGGCACATGTGATGCTTTCCCCCAAAGGATAAAACTGAGCTTCTTGTTGTAGTAGTGATGATGGATTTGAAGAGCACACAGTACCATTATTTACTGGCCCCTATTGTCACCAATAGTGAACATTTGCCAGAAAGCAAGCCCAGGTGGGGAGTGCATCCCTGGTTCACAAAAAGCTAAGTGTGTGTGGATGCAAATTGAACCCTTAACCTTAGACTCATCAGCACTACATTCTAACAGCTGAGCTTTAAGCATTCTCCTCAAATGTCACATTTAAACACCCACATGCCCCATCATGCTATGCTGAATCCCTACAGATCCGTTAAAACAGACAAGCTCCTGCTAGAAACAGTGAAAGCTCAAACTGCCTAAAATGGCCAGGCAAGCAAACACGATGGTTCGCATCCTTTTACTTTCAAAGCATGTTGGAGAGCAAGTAAGCCATTTCCAACTTACCTGAACTCAAGGGCATTAAAACATGACATTTATACAGTCTTCTTTTAAACTTACCTAAATGCCTTGATAGAATTTTTAGGACTGAAGATATATACCCTTTAGAGCAGCACAGTCCTGTAGAAATAGAATGCAAGTCACACATGCGAGCTACATTTGTAATTTTACATTTCTAGTAGCCACACTTCGAAAGTATAAACAGATTAAATTAATTTTTAAAGTATAATCCAGTAATCTATTTTAGTTAATCCAGTGTATCCAAGATATTATCATTTTTACATGTAATTAATACTGTTAATGAGATATCTTACATTATTTGATGCTAAGTCTTCAAAATCTGGGGTGTAGTTCACACTTAGTGTGTGTGTGTCAATTGGACCAGCCACATTTTTTTGTGTCCAGTGGCTATGTATAGTTTACGGAGACTATGTTGGACCACAAGGCTCTAGAACCAGTGTGAAGATAAAGTCCTTCTCAGTGGGGATGCCAGGGATTGCTGACATAGTCTAGGACTGACCTCTGGAAACACTTGTTTCCTTTAGTCAATACAGTTAAGAAGAACAATTCAATACCAACCAGGCAATAATCAAAATAGTTGTTTTGCAGTAGATTTTCCTAAACACTCAATGGATTGATCCATTCAGCTATCTGGGAGGTACATAGGAGGATAACACCTTTTGACAGGTCCACTAGAGAGGTTAGTCCTTTTCTATTTAAAATCACATTTTCTCTGGCACCCTGCAGTGGTAGCAGACAATTGCATGTGCTAGATTGGGTGTAAAGGGGCTCTGTATTTCCCTCTTGTCTCTGGCCATCCTTTGAGGACATTTTATTATATAGACACACCCACTTTTGTAAATGCTTGTAATTTAACCAGAGAATTATATGCTTTTTTCCCCTTGTTCCATTATCAAATAATTAGTTATTTCTAAGGATGAAGCTATTCTTTCTATTCACTATTTAAGACCATGCAAGAGAAAGTGATTTTGTCACTCTTGAAATTATCTAATGATGTTTTTGCCTCTAGACCAAGGAAAAAGGCCTGCCTTTTCTCCACAGAAGGCTAGTTTTGTCAGTGTTTACAGTTTTATTGTTGACACTGTACCTCTGTATTAGTGTTTGCGCAAGGCTCATAAACCTTAGCAACTTCATTACTCACCAATTAGTTTCAAATGAATTTTACTGTCTTGAATCTAATGGTGCTCTTCATGGAGTAGACTCCATGTTCATAAAGGATTTCACATCTGACTGTCTGGAGCGATGGCACAGAATTGGAGTCACCAGTTCTTTAGTTAGAAATTCTGATTTGAGGGAGGTCCCTCAAGGTCTCTTAGGACAAATTACTTCCACCCAGTTCCATTGATTGCACCTCACCTTTCCTCAGAGGCTGCATACAAGTATGAGAAATGACCTGGAAGTGGGACCAGAAGACTTAGGTTTTAGTCTGAGCTCTTCTGCATCTTGGTATAGGACCTCAAACAGATTGCTTAAGCTAAGTATCAGCTTGTTCTTCTATGAAATGGAGGTGAAAAGCCTCATATCACACAGAGTTTTTGTGAGAATTAAGTGAGATAATGACATTGAAGTGACTTGTGAACTACGAAGTGTTCTGCAGTCAGGAAGGAATGTTATTGAGCCAAGGAGGAGTGCAGACCTGTGAAGACCATCCTCATCCTGAGACCCATTTTTGAGGTGTAATAAAATTGGGATGTTGTCTTAGATCCTTCTCTTTGGAGAACCTCTATTTGGCAAGGCAGTGACTTGGAGAAAAGGTGAGGCCCTATGTGCACCTCAGTTGGGGAGCAATCCCCATGATCACACTGTTCTTTTTTTCCTTTCTACCCAAACTTATGACATCATTTCCCTTGCTGGCTGTCATTAATGGATTTTTCATACTGGTTTCACCTGCTTAAAAGACTGGGAAAGAGCAGCATTACTGTATGTTCCAAGACCAGGGTGAGTAGGATTGGCTTTATATATTCTTAGCCCTTTGTCAGAGAAAACTTTTCTGAGTTCGGTTCATGTTGCAGGCTTTTTCTGATTACCCATAGAAAGGATGTGAATTTAGATGGCTCTCATTATCTTGTATTTCCAGGAAACCTGTCTCAAAGGCAACTAGCCTAGTTCCTTCCCTCCCTCCCTTCTTGCCTTTCTTCTTTCCCTACTTCCCTTTCCTTAATATTAGGATAATAGCATTTGCTATTAGGGTAACTTACTAATTTGGGTACCATTTAATGGCCAGATTTGTTTAAGTAGTGTTAACAACATTAACCTGTAGGACTTTTGTCTGTTGGGACCATATTTTATTCATGTCCTTTGTCTTTTTATTACCCAAAGCCTAGTATAGTGCCTTATAAATAGTAGATAACCTAATAAGTGTCTGTTGAATGAATAGTGAATAGTAATAACACTTTTAAGGGTCTAAAAATGTGTTGGGAACCCTTTGGAGACACTCTAATCTTCTCAGTGGCCTTATAAGGAAAATAATAGTGTCCCTATTTTATAGATGAGAAAGCCAGTGGCAGAGTGCTTCAGAAATTTATCCAAGTCATGCAGCGGCAAGATGTATGGATTTGAAATTAGGTTATTATTGCTCCAGTGGCCATGCATTTTTGTGCCATATATCTGTACCTTTAAATGCCTGCCTTCTTGTTTTAATATAAGTAGTTCCTTAGATAATATAGCTTCCAGAAGAGGGAAAATGGCACTAGAACGGGAGCTATAGAAAAATCTGTATTTAAGAAAGAGAAAGGGTCAAAGAAGATAGTAGGAAGGGAAGAATGAAGAGGTGGAAATCAGAGGGGGAGACGAACCATGAGAGACTATGGACTCTGAGAAACAAATTGAGGGTTCTAGAGGGGAGGGGGGGTGGGGGAAGGGGTTAGCCTGGTGATGGGTATTAAGGAGGGCACGTATTGCATGGAGCACTGGGTGTTATACACAAACAATGAATCATGGAACACTACATCAAAAACTAATGATGTAATGTATGGTGACTAACATAATAAAATAAAATTTGAAAAAAAAAGAAAAAGGGTCTGGCATGGAGATGAGATCCTTCTCTTACCTACATCATATTCTACTATTAAATTTCTACTTAACTTTCACAAAAATAATGAAAATTTACCAAATACGTACCAGGCAGTGATTAGTAATTCATATACATTTAATTCTGAATTTCATTAAGCAGATGCTATTATTTTTCCTTTTTTTTTTTACATGAAGAAATTATGACACACAGAGAGTAAGCACTTTGTCCACAGGGTAATCACCGAGCAGATCCTGGCTTAGGTGTAAATCTAGGTGTGTATGATTCCAGAGTGGAATCTCTCAACCATTATTATACTTTCACTTTTTCTGCCTTTATAGTGAACCAGCAGCTATATATTCATTTGTTTGTGACTGCTGGTAATCCCTACCAGACTGTGAACTCCTTGAAAGTTGGGCACCTTGTCTTTAACTTCTGTATTGCTCCATACTATTTAGCTAGTGCTCAGTATGAGCTCATTTCATACTTACTGGAAAATTCTTAGACTCAGCCAGATGATCAGTCATCTCTCTGTAACACCAAGAACTAAGAGAAATGATTGTTCATACTTTATTGTTATCACTGATGACATCACTTGTGTGCTATAGCAGACACTTTTTGCATCCGGTGCCACATTCCCTTGACCTACCACTAAATTCTGGTGTTGCTGTGCTGGATAGTTCCCATGCAAGATGACTACATTTCAGCCTAAGGGACTTCCACTTCTCTCTATTCTGCCTCAAGACTTATTCTGAAGCCGCTGAAGCTCTTTTGTTTTGGGCTGCATAGAATTGTGGAGGATTTAATGCCCCCAGGGGCAAACCTCACCCAATGAAAAATAGGATAAATACCTCTACCTTTGTTCTTTAGAGAAAAGTCTTAGGTACAGTCTACATGGTCTCTTGAGAGGTATTTCCCAGCTTCATTGAACATCAGTTGCCCACTATGGTTATCAACACCTTGTTTTCTCATACGTCTTTGTCTCCCTCTCTCCATTCCCTAACTGCTGCTTCCTGGGCGTATCTTCCACAATAAATTCCTTGCACCCAACTCCTTGTCCATATAAGTTTTTTTGGGGGGTGGTATTGGATGGGAAAGGGAAAAAACAAATAAGATACATGTTGGTTTGCTAATGGCTTTGAGCCAGAGGCCACATATAATGTCACATAATGTGACTAAGCCATGTGTTTGGATTAATTAGAGAAGTTATCTCAGAGGAGACTGAGCATCAGAGGCCTTGGATAGATGGTTTTAAGGTTAGTGGAGAGACAGCTTAATTTTCAGAATTGCCCTTTCCCCCTTTAAGAGTTCACAATGTGTAACCAATTACACTGATAAAAAGGTGCAATGCTTAAAAGGGTTGCAAGAATGAGTCAGTCGATTCGCTGAAAACTAAGATGACCACAAATGCAGTTTACTTCCATTTTTAGCAGCATTTTTGATTTTGGTGTAAAAAAGACTAACCCACAGTGCATTCCTAAGTCTGTGGTCCGTAGCACTTGCAGTTGATAGGTTTTGTGACTACTTTTTCCTCTTGAGTCTCTATTAAGGATTTATTTTTAAAAGATGCCAGATATGATATTCATAATCACTGAGCCATCACACCACCAAAAAAAGTTGAGAGAAGAGCATGGCAGATGGTGCCATGAAAATTATATTGAAGAATCTCCCTCATCTTGATGAAAGATGCAGCAGTGAAATCCTGGCATGCATATGGGTGGTAGGAAGGATTTATACCCGGTGTGTCTGGGCTCATAATAACTAATGTATCAACTTGTTTGAAAACTTTTTAATTAGGAGGATCAGCAGGATTTGTGGATGAGTCATGAAGAGAAGACCTTTCCCTTTTAGTAAATGAGGACAGACGAACCATCAGTAGCAATAGCTGCATTTATTTCATGCCCAAGTATAAATGGCACTATTCTAATGAAAATAAGGCCAAGGGTCTGATCCCTCTATGAGCCAAGTCAGGCTGCCTGGTTGCTTGGCCCTGACTGCCCTCCTCACTTCTTAGCAGCTATCACACAAATATATACATGGGTCTAATGCAGTATGACGTGAACTTCAAATTTAAATCTGACCTTGTCACTTGCCTGTTGAGAATCTTTCACTGGTTTCCCACTGCGTGAGCATAAAACCCAAACACCATATCAGAGGCCTTAAGGCTCTGTACAGTTTGGCCCCTTCCTCTTAGTTCTATTACCCCATTTTGAGGGACTCTCCCCTTTGCTCCCTGATTCATCCTTACTGTGATCCGATAGGTCCAGCTCTTCCCAAGCATTTTCATAATGCTTAATAAGCTGTTATTAAGGGGCGCCTGGGTGGCTCAGTCGTTAAGCGTCTGCCTTCGGCTCAGGTCATGATCCCAGGGTCCTGGGATCGAGCCCCACATCGGGCTCCCTGCTCGGCGGGAAGCCTGCTTCTCCCTCTCCCACTCCCCCTGCTTGTGTTTGCTCTCTCACTGTGTCTCTGTCAAATAAATAAATAAAATCTTTAAAAAAAAAATAAGCTGTTATTAATACAGTATAATAAAACAACATAATAAGCTATCATCTTATTTTTAATGAGATAATATTAATGAAAAATTATATCCTATTTGTTAATACTATATAATAATCATTATTGATTACAACATTAGCATATCTGGAATCTTAGAAAGCAAGATCTCTTGGAATATTAAACGGGCAAAAAGAATTTCTAAGCAAAGCATTCTTTAACTGGAAATGCTCCTCACAGAATGAGAAATATTTGTGCCTTCGCTATGGTGGTCTGTATTTGTTGATCTGCCTGAGTATGGTCAGACTGCAAGATCCTAAGAACAATCCAGATTTGGTGAATTGAGAACACTTAAAGTCCTCATTCCTAGGGCCTAACAAGTTGTATTATGTAGCTTATTTATTTGTTTGCTTGCTCAATGCCTATTTCTCTCATGAAGACAGTGTGTATTTCCCCAGAACTAGTATGCCTGACATCTAACAGATACTCAATAAATACTTGTTGACTGGACAGTACACAAAGTAAAATATCCTCTTTAGGGTTGGTGGACAAAAAATGTCATTTGGTCTAGAATTATTCTTACATGGTACTACATAGTTCATGGTAGGACTTAAAAAATTGCTAAAGTTACAGTAGATTACATATCCTTGTTCCCTTTATTTATGTGATCTGCCACTTTGTCAAAGAAGACAATGTACATTGGTCTGTTCTATGTTAAGTAATGCTGATTGCTACCTAATATGTTGTTCTTACAAATTTCTTGCCATTTAAGTTTTAGATGGTTCTATTTCAGATTTTCTGTAAGCATAAAAGTCCATAGGTCTATGACTGCGTATATCTTAGCTTATTCAGAAAGTTTTAACCCACTTTCATGTACAATATCACCTTGACTTTTTCTCTTCCTTTGGGTTTGTGTTTGATCTATGAGCTTGCACTTGCGGAAATGTCAATAGTCAATTTTCTTTTAATTAATATTTTTATCAAAGCTGACAGTCTATCACCCTCATTTATAAGTCTGTTAGTAAATTCTTCAGTGGTGTTCTTAAGGAAGAAAAAAAACCCACCAACTTTTTTGAGACTTTCTAAAAAGTTTCATTTAAGTTCAAAATAAAATATTCATTTTGTGGAAGAAATTTTAGCTGTGACAAAGTCAGCTTATAATATCTGTGATTGGAACTTGACCTGGGAGTTCAGGAACTCAGGTGTCTACATTTTGAATTGTTTCCGAGCATCTACATTCGATCACAACCTGGGTCGCTGGTTCTGGCATTTCATCTGTACTGTATCAAACTGGGTCAGAATCCATTGGTGACTCTGACCAATCCTGTCATTTGTTTTCCTAAAGGCAGGCCCTTCTTTTAAACATGGTGAATCTGTATCTTTTGCTCTTGCTGCTGGAAGATTTTCAACTTGAAAAAAGCCACTGTGGTGGCTGTTATATTTGTTATATTCCTTTCCTACCTTTTTAAACAGAATATCCTAGTCATTGAACAATATCAGCTAGTATTTTATTTTATTTTTTAATTTTTAAATTTTAATTCCAATATAATTAGTATACAGTATTATATTAGTTTCAAGTGTACAATAGAGTGATTCAACAATTTTACATGTTAATCAGTGCTCATTATGGTAAGTGTACTCTTAATCCCCTTCATCTATTTCACCCATCCCCTCACCCATCTCCCTTCTGGTAACCATAAGTTTATTCTCTATAGTTAAGAGTGTGTTTTTTTGTTTGTCTCTTTTTTCTTTGTTTGTTTTGTTTCTTAAATTCCATATATGAGTGAAATCATATGGTATTTGCTTTTCTCTGACTGACTTATTTCACTTAGCATTATACCCTCTAGATCTATTCATGTTGTTGGAAATGACAAGATTTCATTCTTTTTTATATTTTATATAAAATATTTATATTTTATATTTAATATAAAAATATATTTTATATTTTTTATGAAAAAGAATTCTTTATATATCCATTCATCTATTGATAACACTTGGATTGCTTCCATAAATTGGCTGTTTTTTTTAATTTGTTTTTTTTTAAAAGATTTTATTTATTTGAGAGAGAGAGTGAGAGAGAGAGAGCATGAGAATGGGGTGAAGGGCAGAGGGAGAAGCAGACTCCCTGCTGAGCAGGGCGCCTGTTGTGGGGCTCGATCCTGGGATTCTGGGATCATGACCTGAGCTGAAGGCAGATACTTAGCCAACTGAGCCACCCAGGTGCCCCCATAATTTGGCTATTGTAAATAATGCTGCAATTAACATAGGGGTACATGCATCTTTTCAAATTAGTGTTTTCATATTCTTTGGGTAAATACCCAGTAGTGTGATTACTGGATCATATGGTAATTCTATTTTTAATTTTTTGAGAAACCTCCATAATGTTTTCTACAGTAGCTACACCAGTTTGCATTCCCACCAATAGTGCACGAGGGTGCCTTTTATTCCACATCCTCCTCAACACTTGTTTCTTGTGTTTTTTATTTTAGCCATTCTGACAGGTGTGAGGAAATACCTCATTGTAGTTTTGATTTGCATTTCCCTGATGGTGAGTGATATTGAACATCTTTTCATGTGTTTGTTGGTCATCTCTATGTCTTCTTTAGACATGTCTGTTCATGTTTTCTGCCTATTTTAATTGGGTTATTTGGGGGTTTTTTGGTGTTGAGTTGGGTAAGTACTTTATATATTTTGGATACTAACTCTATCAGAAATGCCACTTGCAAATATCTTCTCCCATTCTGTAGGTTGTCTTTTAGTTTTGCTGATTGTTTCCTTTGCTGTGTAGAAGCTTTTTATTCTGATGAAGTCCCAGTAGTTTATTGTTGCTTTTGTTTTCCTTGTTTCAGGAAACATATCTAGAAAAATGTTGCTACAGGTGATATCAAAGAAATTACTGCCTGTCTTCTCTTCTGGGATTTTTGTATGGTTTCAGGTCTCACATTTAGGTCTTTTATTCATTTTGAGTTTATTTTTGTGTATGGCATAAGAAAGTGGTCCAATTTTATTCTTTTGTATGTAGCTGTCCAGTTTTCCCAATAGCATTTGTTGAAGAGACTGTATTTTTCCCTACTGCATAGGGAAGACTGCAGATTCTTGCCTCCTTTGTCGAAGATTAATTAACCATGTAATTGTGGGTTTATTTCTGGACTCTCTATTCTGTTCTATGTGTCTATTTTTGTGCCAATACCATACTGGGTTTTCTGTTGTTATTTTTATTTATTTATTTTTAAATAATGGAGTCCAACATGGGGCTTGAACTCATGACCCCAAGATCAAGACTTGAGTTGAGATCAAGAGTCGGATGCCCAACTGACTGAGCCATCCAGGCACCCAAAGCCATGATATTTTTTTTAAGTAGGTTCCATGTCCAGCATGGAGCCCAACACAGGGCTTGAACGCAGTACCATACTGTTTTGATTACTACAGCTTTGTACTATATTTTGAAATCTATTAGCTGGTATTTTAAAAATGCCTTTGAAATATAAGGAGAATTATTTCAAATGATTTGTATGCTTTTATCTTCCTGTTAACACCTAGCATAGCTTGTACTTTAATCGTTAAAGCAATATTCTATGCCCTGTTTCATATAATCTCACAACTACTCTATGACAGTCACTCCTATGCTTAAAACTTTTCAGTGGCCATTTTCATTGGCCTCTCAGTTTTTCAAACCAGCTCTGTTTTCTGCTATCCTAGGGTTGTTGAACATGATGCTTCCTCTTCCTGGAATGTCCTTCTCTTTCCTCATTCTTCCTTTCACCAAATTAATGACTATTCACCTTTTGAATCCAAGTTGAGGCATCACTTGCTCAGGAACAGTTCAGATACTTTTATTTTATGTTCTAAAAAGATCATTATTAGTCTTCCAATTCTCATTCATTTATTTGTATGATTATTTAATGTTTAACTCTCCTTCTAGACCACTCATTCCATGAGAACAAGTACTAACCGGATCTGGTTTGGCCCAGCATTATATCTTCTGTATCTAGTATCATGCCTTGTACATGTAAACACTCAAATATTTGTTGAATGAATGCATGGATGGCTCCTAAATTATACATGTGGAAACCAAGGCACAGAATTCTTAAATAGCTTCATGAAAGTCTTATAGCAACTAAATAGCAGAGGTAGGACTCGAACCTAGGTCTTCTGTTTCTTACTTTTGTGATTTTTCTCTTAAACACAGCTACTCTATGCTTCTAAGTTGACCCTTTTAAATTTACCTTCCATCTTACAGTAGTTGTTTCTTTGGTTTCTTGCAAGTGGCTAGGATAGCTCAAATCACACCTTGAGTGTGATTGCAGCCTCAAGGTAGATGATAGGTGTGTATCAGTGTGCCTGAAAAGGGACATGGTAAAAGGAGATGGAAATCATCTTCCTCAGGAGTCTTTCCCTTGTAATGTTTTACAATTTCAGGGAAATAAATGGAACTATGAGAGGTATTACAAAGAGACTCATCAGGTGAGGGCTATAGGGGAAGTTTGAAGCATTGTTTGGTGCTTATGACAATATATGTTTAGCTGAAGCTCTGAGTTCTAAAGAATATTACACTCAGTCCAGATATGATGAAATGTTCATAGTCCCAAATCTACTAATTAGTTGTGAGATTTTGTGCAGGTATCTTTACATCTCTGGCCTCAGTTTCATGTCTAAAAAATGGTGAGTGAATGAGTGAGTGAGTCTTGGGGTGGCAATGATCACAGAATTATTGGCAAAAATTCTGACTGCAGGTCTGTAAGAATGACCTGTTCTCTTTTCCCTCATATTCTTTGCTAAGTGAAGTAGAATGTGCTGTGACTTGGGGATTTAGGACAGGAATTTATTCGATGATATAATCTAGCTCTTCCAAGAGTATAGAAGGATTGGTCCCACCTATCTTTGGATTGATTATGGCAGTTTTATAGGGCTCACTGTAGGTATTTATAATAAGGGAGGATTAAATCCTGGTATGTTTATTTCGTTATAATAATTAAATGTTAGTTATTGGACAGGACTTTGGGAATCAGTAAATATAGCTACTTATTTTATTTATGAGGAAATCTAAGGCTTGGAGAGGAAAAATGGAGAGCTCAGACTCAATTGAAGGCTTTGGACTTCATGTCCAGTGTTTTTTCCACTATATCACATGGCTTATTTTATACTACACTGTTATTTTCCCAGCACACATAAAAAGATGTTAAAATTGTCTCTGCTATAATAATAATCAAATCTGGAAAACTTAATGAAGGATTGGGATCTTTTTTTCTATCTTTTCTGATAGAAATATCCTTTTTGTAATTATAAAAGTAATATATCCTCATTGTAACAAAACTCAATCCATTCAGAAGTGCACAAACTCGAAAACGAAGGATTCTCCACAATCTAAATCCCCCAAAGATACTTACTGTTAACGTGGTTCACAATTTTTAGGTTTTTCATATATATGTGTATATATGTGTGTGTTATATATATATATATAACATATGAATATATATATGTTTTTTCATATATATCTATATATCACAGTTTCTACATGGCTATGTAGATAGATATCTTACATATATACCAATATCTTGCATATACATGAATTTATATATATGTATGTATTTAAAAATTAGATCATATTATACTATTTGCATTCTAGTTCTTTTTCTTGGCAATATTTAAGAGACACATGGACAACAACACATAGACATCTTTTCTTGTTAGTACGTTTCCTCCACTTATGTTGGAATTACATACTGACGAAGCCATCATAAATTGAAAATATATTTTGAAAGTGCACTTAATATATTTAATCTACTGAACGGCATAACTTAGCCTAGCCTACTTTAGATGTGCTCAGAACAGTTACATTAGCCTATGGGTGGGTTAAATCATCTAACACAAAGCTTATTTTATAATAAAATATTGAATGTCTTGTGTAAGTTATGGAATACTGTCCTGAAAGTGAAAAACAGAGTGGTTGTAAATGTATTGGTTGTTTACCTTCAGAATCAGGTGGCTGACTGGGAGCTGCAGCTTGCTGCTGCTGCCCAGGATCATGAAAGAGTCTCATACTGCATATTGTTAACCTGAGAAAAGATCAAAATTCAAAAGATTCAGAGTTTCTACTGAAGAATGGTTTCTATTGAATGTATATCACTTTTGCCCTTTTTTGTAAGGTTGAAAAATCGTAAGTCAAAGACAGTTTGTGCATCTAATGTATTCTTTTTATTGGGTGAGTGGTAGTTTGTTGTATTACTATATTTCGCTTAAGCATCCCTCTCCTAATGGATATTTATATTGTTTCCAGTCTTTCACTAATTTAGGGACTGCTGGGGGTTCCTGGCTGGCTCAGTCGGAAGAACTTGAGAATCTTGATCTCGTGAGTTTGTGCCCCATGTTGGGTGTAGAGATTACTTAAATGAATAAATAAATAAAAACTTGAAGAAAAAAAATGCAGGCAATGCTGCAGTGAACATCCTTCTACATGCATCTTTGCATATTCATGTTTCTTTGTGATAAATTTCTAGAAACCACACTTCAAGTTGATCAAAATATTTAGGTGCAAAATTGTGTAAGTAGAGCAATACAGTTTGTTAATTCCTATGGTGGCAAAAGAAGGGGATTTCAGACTGAGGTGATTTTAGATACAAGGCCCTGAAACACATGAACATTTCCTTGGTCAAGCTTTGTAGTTTTGTAATCACACCTTTGCAAGGTCAGTTCAATGCAGCAAATTCCAGTTCAGTGGATCCTGCAAGTCCTTTCTAGTTGCTCTGTAAGTAGTTGCTTCACTTGGCTAAAGTTCACTGTAAATGGTTTGAATCAGGCCAAAGATGCCTAGAATTTATGTTTTTCCTTCCAGCCCACAGTAGTTATTTTCCCTTCAGCTTTTTTATGAGACCATCAAATATTGGAAAGGACTACCAATTATGTGTCAAGGAGTGAGACAAAGAGGAAAAATGACACTTTGCTGTTGAGAAATTGTCATTTGTGGGGCAACTGAGTGGCTCAGTCAGTTAAGCGTCCGACTCTTGATCTCAGCTCAGGTCTTGATCTCAGGGTTGTGAGTTCAAGCCCCGCATTGGGCTCCCACGCTGGGCATGGAGCCTACTTAAAAAAAAAAAAGAATTGTCATTTGTGAGAAGACAAGCTGATAACATCACTGAACTGGCTTCTTGCTTAGAGGCATCACCAGAAAGGGAAGAACCCCCATGGCTTGGATTTGCTATTCCCTTTAGTTGCTTGAACTTTGCTCTCTCTGTGATCACCTGTGAGATAGTCAGTGCTTTCAGAACCATTTAGTAGGTTCCCCATACCCCAAGTTTTAACTCAACCACTGTTGTCCATGTCTGTGTTGGAGGATTATTTCTGAGAGGGAGGAGACCTGAAAGAAGTCATCTGGAAGGGTGGCCTCTTGCCTCGGAATTTCTTTGACAACGTCTCTGAAATGTCACCATCTTTAAGTGGCTCCTGTTGATCTTCAGAATAAAACTTATATTCCTAGTCTAGTAAAATCCTCTGTAGTTGACATATAGATGACCTTTTCAACCATATTTCCTTAGTTCTCCTAAACAAGACCTGTACTCTGGTCATTCCTCAACTTCTCCTCTCTTTCTTGGCTTATGCCATTTTCTCTGCCTGTTAATGCCATTCTTGTGGCTTAAATACCATCACTTCCACCATATCTTCCTTCTTGAACTCCTGTGGCACTTTTACTTTTTTTGTGACACTAATAATTTTCTATTCTGTATTTTCCATGTATCTATCTTACATCTTCTACTACAGTGTAAACACTTTGAGAACAGATTGATATGACCGTGACTGTTCTTTGTATTTCAATATCCATGACATTGCCTAATAGTAAGTATTATTATGGAGGTTGATGGGCAGACCAATCCATTCTTCAGCTGAATATCCCTGTGACAGGAAGACTGAAAGAGGAAACCCATTCCACTTTGGGGATAGCCTAAATTATTAGGCCATCTGAATCTATTATCAGAAAAGAGTAAAAAAAAAAAAAAAAAGAAAGAAAACAGTGCTGTATCCCAGCTACCTGAATATTCAAGTACAATATCTAGAGTCACCCACTTCTACTTACCTTGTGCCCGTTTTCTCACCTGAAGAACTGATCCTATTAGACCAATGACCAGTGGGAAATATGTGGGAAGCCCAGCTTTCCGAAGACAATGAAAACATTTTCCCAGCTCATATGCAGATGTGTGTCCTGATAGGCTAACACCACAAATGAATTCTCTGGTTTTGTAATTTTGTGCTAAAAAACATTCCCATATACCATAAACCTTAAGTTACCTATTTTTTCTTTTTTTTTTTTTAAAGATTTTATTTATTTATTCGACAGAGAGAGAGATAGCGAGAGCAGGAACACAGCAGGGAGAGTGGGAGGGCGAGAAGCAGGCTTCCTGCTGAGCAGGGAGCCCGATGTGGGACTTGATCCCAGGACCCTGGGATCATGACCTGAGCCGAAGGCAGACGCTTAACCACTGAGCCACCCAGGCACCCACTTATTTTTTCTTTACAACTTTTAGAAAGTGTTTTTCTCCATCAATCTTATTTCCATTTTGTTTGAGTTTATGGAACAGTAGCTTAAGAGACCACTCAGTGTCTGCTCCTACCCATTCAGTAGCCTGAGCAGTGGGAGCTGCAAATCAGTCTTCAGTGGTAGGCTGAGCACCCAGTCTTCAGTAGGGAACTGCTTAATGGCACAGAGGGCACCTGCACACCTTCAGATCAGTCTGTGGCTTCAGGTTGAGTAGCAGTGAACTCGGAAACTGGAACAGTCCATTCACCCTAAAATTCTTCCTTGGTCACAGTCTTTCAGGAGCAACCTGCTCTTCCTTTTCAGTATTTTCAGGTTTTGTGTAGAAGTTGAGATCAAGCATGACCTTCCATGGGTGTTTACAGGAAATGTGCCACACATGTGCAGAACTTCCTGGGCCAGCATCCACCACATCAGACGCACTGAGTGATCTCTATTGTTATTGCAAGGGATGGAAATGTCCACATAGCACAGAGGAGAGTCTGTGTTACACAGAGAAATGATAGGCAGGTTAACAGAAGACGCCTCTGTGAGAGGCTGGTGGTCCACCGTAGGATCAGTAACCACCGGAAGTTTCGGCTCCCGCAAGGCTGCCTGGATGTGGTTAGTGAAGGTTCCAGAGTGAACCAGCAGTAGGAGTGGCTCCAGCAGCAGCTGCACACTTCAGCACAGCTCACTGGCCACTATTCCTGGATGATGTGACACTGACATCAGCCAGGTGTTCAGTGTCAACAAAGGCCTGAGCTGCCAGCAGAAGCATCTCTCAGGTTTTCTTGGGATTGATGATGCAGATGCCATCACTTTTCCTTTTGTAGATGTACTATTCCATTTGGAAGTCAAGGTTTGTGCCACCTAAGTGGATTCCTGCTGCAAGGAATTTGAGAACATCCTCCTCCTTCACTTGCAGGACATCAAGGGCTCCAGACACTATGAAAGTTTCCCTTTAAGTGACAACAAGAACCCATAACAATTCCATATGGACCTCTCTCTGGGTAGTGTGGAAGTGCTTAATTTATCTATTTTTAAAAGCACTGTAAAAACCCAGTAGTGCCTACCTAACATCATTCTTTTATAACCTTTAATTTGCTGCACGTTAGCTAAATGTAAAGCTGATGTTTAACCATATGTAGCAAGTGCTTCCTAACCATCATCAAGGCATTCTGTGCACTATTAGACTCTATCCACAGTTGACTTGGTCAGGGACACTGTGTGAGGCTGTGAAGAGTGCATGCTGCCCATTTTGGGGATGAGCCATGATATGACCATGGGAATGCTGCCCTCCAGAGCAGTGCAGTGTGTCCTCTACGTGGCCACAATGCTCTGATGTTCAGGTACATGCATTTCAGGTTTGGAAACGTATTAGTTTGCTGGGGCTGCTGTAACAAAGTACCACAGACTGGTACTTAAGCAACAAAAGTATATTGTTTCATAGTTCTGGAGACTGGAGTCCAAGATCAAGGTACCCTCAGAGTTCAGTCCTTCTGAGGACTGCAAGGGAGGGATCCCTGTTCCAGGCCCCTCTCCTTAGTTTGTAGATGACCATTTTCTCCCTTGGTCTCTTCACATCACCTTCCCCCTATGCATGTCTTCTCCTCTGTCCAAATTTCCTCTTTTAATAAGGTCTCCATTCATATTGGATTAGGGCCCACCCTAATGCTCTCATTTTAACTCAGTTACTTCTGTAAAGACTCTATTTCCAAATAAGGTCACATTTTGAGGTACTGGGAGTTACGACTTCTTTTTGGTGGGAACACAATTCAACCCATAACAACTCCTAACAGATGAAAAGAAAATCTAGTTCTTCATGGGAAAGAGACTGGGTTCAGAATTCCAGCTCTGCTCGTACTAGCTATGTCCAGGTTAGAGAGGAACATGTAGGACTGCATCCCAAGCCACCTTCAATAGCAGCTTGGGCTGGACTGGAATTAAGGGCAGGGTTACAGACAGGAAAGGATAATGTGGTATTAATTAGGAAACTAAGGAAGAATTCATGTTTATGTGTTAGGACAGGCATTACTCCAGATTCTTCTGGTAGTGAACCTATGACAAGGCTAATTTACTTTGACACAATCCACTGCAGGAAGTGTGCATATGTGTAGGTATGAAGAGGGTGGTCTGGATCATTTAAAAAAACTAGGCAGAATAGAACATCTCGAGGAAGAAGCAGACAGCTCAGGAGACTAGTGGAAGCTACACATCCATGGACTATTTGCAAAGATCCTCTGAGTCTCAGAGGCAGCTCAGTCTACCCTGGTTACTGCCACGCAGCCCTGCTCAGCACCCAGGCATCCTACCCCTGTCAGTCTCCACATAGGTACCCTAAGAGCCTCCTGGATTTGAGGATACCCATGCTGCCTTGTGTGCAGAGATGGCTGAGGTCTTTACTGTGAGACCTCAAAATGCCCAGAAATAGAAACATAGTATTTAAATCATACATTTTTAAAACACTTAAACATGTTTATATATATAAAATACACAAATACACATTTGTTATAAATACATATATAATATATCATACAGAAATATATGTATTATATACACTTAATATATAATACATATATTTAAAATATGTAAGTATATATAAATACATGAATATATAACACATTTAAAATATGTATATATTTATATACATATATTTTAAAACATGTTTCAAAAATAAATATATAATTTTTCAATATATTTCGAAATAAAATATATAATTTTATTTTATTTATTTTTTTTAACGTATTTACTGCAGAGATTCATGTGATATGAGAGAGAGGAGAGACATCGGAAGTCATGGAGTGTAAACCATATATAAATTTATATGTAAAAATATATATTTAACCTTCCTTTTCTATTTCAGCAAGCTCCTAATGGTTATCAAGAACTGTTACTGATAAATATTATCAATAAGTATTATCAATAGAGATATTGGGGGAACTGGGGCAAATAGCCAGAATGTACAATACTGGCCTTAGGAGAAAACTTACAAAGGCATAAAGTAGCAGATGTGTGGTTTTCTCCCTTTTCATAGGATTCTGGGACAATACACAGCAATCTAGCATAGCTGGAAATCAGATTCTGGCAAAGAGATTGCCATTCTTGGAATTTGGGGCTTTTAGGATGAATTATTAGGAAAGCATCAGCTCTTCCTTGCTATTGTTGGTGGCCAGCCGGGATACAACACAATGAAGAGTGGGCTCCAGCTGCATACTGCGAACTCAGCATTTATGGTTGGGGATACCAGCCTCTCCCCTGAAGTGATTAGTGGGCTGGAGTCTGAGCGTTGTGATTGCAGCTGTATGATCTAGCAAGCTATTGGCAGGATTTTCCACGTTAGCATTTAGACTGGCATGATTGGGGGAGTGGGGTCCAAGACTTGCCACCATTGACCAGGATTAATGCCTTCAGCAATAGGCCACTGCTGAATTTTCATGCAACTTTTTAGAAAGCTAACTTCTTTCCTGGGAGGCCTGCCTTCCCAGGATAAGTCTTGGGCATAACCCTTCCCTCTGAAGGGAAGTGGTATAAGTATAGAGAGCAGAGATAGGTAGGCAGCAGATATTCAACACATTAACCCTTCTGTTCCATCCCTCTGTTCTTACGTACTACAGAGTCAAGGTTTGAATGCGAATGCTTTTATTCCCAGTCCACTGTCTTCGTAACATCCTTCAGCTCTTCATCTTTTTCTTTTTTTCAGGAATGGTTGTGGAGCCTGTGAGAGTTTTTTGGTTTTGATTTATATAATATATATTTTAAGCCAAGGAGGGTTTTTTTTGTTTTTGTTTTTTGGCAATAGCAGTTTGTTTTTTGGCAATAGCCCCCCAAACTCCAAAATAAAGATTTACTCTAGGATGATGAAGTTACCCTCTGATCTTTGTTGGTTTGAGGGAATCTTGAACTCATATGAATACTTTATTCATTTTTTTCCATATTAGGACTTGAATTTTTATCACCTCCTTCAGTTCTTTCTTCTGAAAGAATCAATTCTTGTTTTAAGTTATTAATTAAAAATTGTATGTGCTTTGGAGCACCTGGTGGCTCAGATGGTTAAGCGTCTGACTCTTGATTTAGGGTTCTGGGATCGAGCCCTGCATGGGGCTCCGTGGGGAATCTGAGGATTCTCCTTTTCATTCTTCCTCACTCCCACTCATGCATGCATACTCTCCCTCAAATGAATAAATAAATCCTTAAAAAAATTATATATGTTTTAGGCCATGTGTCATGGATTTCCAGTTTTATTGCTTTTGTTTGGTGTTTTGCTTCTTGCCAATGCTCGATAGTCACTCATAATTCCACCAAACTGTTTGCCATAAGTGAAAATAACTACCTTTGTTAGCTTGGAATAAAGAGTTGCAAAATTAAATTGCACATTGTGTGCCATTCCTGAAACTGAAATATATATATATTTTATAAATATGTAGAATTGTGTAGGAAGGTACCCAAAGCCATGCTTTTGGTTGAAACACAATGTTTTTGATCCATAAGGAGTGAAAGAATCTCCCAGAACCCCTATAATTGCACTGCGGCCAATTTCTACTATTTTTATCCAGACCACAGACTTATGCGGCAAAACTACCTTGGGAATACAATCTAAGATAAGTCACCTTTGTTTATGCTATTCCTTTTGTTTTGAATTTCTTTTCCTGTGATCTTTGCCTATTAAAATCTTATGATTACTAATCTCATCAACTCTACTCCTAAAAAATAAATAATTAGTAGCTAGTAAGTACTTATCATGGGCCAGGAATGGTGCCAAGAGATCTCCACGGGTACTCTCTTTCATTTATAAGCATACCTCGGAGATATTGTGGGTTTAGTTCCAGACTATCCCAGTAAAGCAAATACTATAATAAAGCAGGTCAAATGAATTTTTTGGTTTCCCAGTGCATATAAAAATTGGGTTTACACTATACTGTAGTCTATTAAGTGTGCAATGGCATTATGTCTAAAGAAACAATGTACACACTTTAAAAATTCTTGATTGCTAAAAATGCTAATCATCATCTGAGCTTTCAGCAAGTCATCATCTTTTTGCTGGTCTTGCCTCAATGTTAATGGCTGCTGCTGATCAGGGTGCTGGTTGCTAAAGGCTGGGGTGGTTGTGGCAATTTCTTAAAATACGACAACAATGAAGTTTCCCACACCAATTGACTCTTCCTTTCATAAATGATTTCTCTGTAGCATGCCGTGCTGTTCAACAACATTTATCCACAGAAGTTCTTTCAAAATTGGAGTCAATCCTCTCAATCCTTGCTGCTGCTATAAATCAACTATATTTATGTAATATTCTAAATCCTTTGTTGTCATTTCAACTGTCTTCACAACATCTTCACCAGGAGTAGATTCCATTTCAATAAACCACTTTCTTTGCTCACCCATAAGCAACAACTCTTCATTCATTAAAGTTTTATCATGAGATTATGACAATTCATTCACATCTTCAGCCTCCAATAGTAACATTAAAGATTACTGATCAACATAACAGATACAGTAATAATGAAAAAAGTTTGAAATATTGGAGGAATTATGAAAATGTGACAGAGACATGATGTGAGCAAATGGTGGGAAAATGGTGCTGATAGACTTACTCGCTTGATGCAAGATTGCCACAAGCCTTCAATTTGTAAAAAGTGCAGTATCTGCAAAGCATAGTAAAAGGAGGCGTGCCTATAATGGTTTGATTTTCATTGCCTTATCTCTGCTTTCACTGTTCTGGGTGGACCAGCAAATAAGGAAAATATGGTCTCAGTGCTCATGGTGCTTACATTCTATTGGGGAAGATAATAAAAAGGAAACAAACAACAAGATAATGTCAGAGTAGTAAGTGTTATGAACAATGTAAACTAGAGTAACATGATAGAAGGTGACTGGGAGTGGGGGGCAACTTTTAGTTAGAGGGACCCCATAAGACCTTTCTGAAAGGAGCCAGCTATGTGGAAATCTGGCAGCAGAGAGAATTTGAAGGCTAAAGGTGTGAGTGAGTCAGGAGTAAGCCTCATAATAGCCCCATGAAGTCCATCTGTGGGAACTGGTTAAGGAACTCAACTCTCAGAGCCCCAGTTTCTTTTTATCACAAAGACAGATTCATGAGCTCATTTGTAACATTTTTCTTGTGCACTCACTATGTGCCAGACACTGTTTAGACTCTGGGGATGTATTCTTGCCCTCATTGAACTCATGTTCTAGTGGAGGGGTTGGGAGACAGACAGTAAACAAGTAATTATAGAGGTTAGGTAATGATAAATGCCTTAAAAAAAATAAAACAGAGTAAGACAGAGAGTAAAGGTGAGAGGTGGGTTACTAGGGGAGTCAGGGAAAGCCTCTCTGTGGAAGTCACATTTGAGTAGAGACCGGAATGAAAAGAGGGAGAGAAGCAGGCCATGTGGCTATCTGGGAGTGGAGTGGGGAGTATTTTGATTGGAGAGAACAGCATGTACCAAAGACTGTAAGGTTGAAGGGAGCTTCATGTGTTCAAGGCATGGTAAATGGGTCCATGTGGTACAGAGGAAGGACCAGGTCATTCTGAGTGTGATGAAAAGCCACTGCAGGATTTGGAGCAGGAATATAATGGGAGTGATGTTACCTACAATGGAGTATTGGGAGAATTAAAAGATAAGTCTATATATAGCCTAGCACAGTGTGTGCTAATAAATGCTCAAAGGCCTCTTATTTCCTTCTTCCTTCCTTTTCTCCCTTCCTTCCTTCCTTCCTTCCTTCCTCCCTCCCTCCCTCCCTTCCTTCCTTTCTTCCTTCCTTCCTTCCTTCCTCCCTGTCTCCCCTCAGTGTCTCCCTACCTGTTCCTTTCCTGTCCACATCCTTTGTACATCTATACTGCTCAAGTATGTCTCAGAATAAGGTGACCTAACCTGCTGTTATTTCTTTTCTTAACTTCATGCTAAACTATAACTTCCTTGAGGACAGGAAAGGTGTCGCTTATTTCATTATAATTGCTACATCACCCCAGTGCCTTGCAAATTGTTGGAAAACAACAAAGTTATTGAATTGGCATAAAAAATTCTTTTCCATTGAGGATGGCAATGATGTCTGGGAGTTAAGAAGTATGTTTAGACTGGCAGGACCTTTTTGTTTGTACTGGAGAGACTTGGGTTTGGTCATGGTACATATACTGGGAAGTCTAAAGCTTTGTTGTGATTCACATAAGAACTTCCTAGCTTGCTAGTAGCTTAGAGCCAGATGCTAATTCCAGCAGGACTTGGGCAAGTCACTTAATCTTTCTGAAGCTCAGTTTTCTCATCTGTACAACTGAGATAATAATCCACAGGATTATTGGGGGATTGAAGGAGATCATGTATATAAAGCTCTAAGTACAGTAGACAGCTCTGAGTAATCAATAAATACTATCTAGTATTGAAGGCACTGTCCTGATTTCCTGCCTTTCCCCCAACACAACCAGCTCCAGGAGTCAGTCTGGCAGCTATGGAGAAGGGGAAGGAGGCTGTGCCTTACTGAGGCGGTACATTTTACCTTCTCAGTTATAATTAAAATAGTGAGTCTGATGCTGGGCAGAAAGTCAAGTAGCACTGGCTCCTCCTTTTCAACCTTGTCAATCTATTTGTGTCAGATTTACTTTAGTTCTTTGACAGCAAAGAACTTGCTTTCTTTTCTTTTCTTTTCTTTTTCTTTCTTTTTTATCTTGATGGCATGGGAGGAAATAACTTGCCTAAGGTCACACATCTAATAAGTGGCAGAGCTAGGATTTGAATAAAGGTCCGGCTCATTCTGCAGCTCATAGGTATAGAAGAAAGCATACTGTCCTGAGTCAGGAAACGTGATCTGGGCACCCTATCACTTATCCTGTCACATTGGGAAAATGCATTTTTTTCTCTCTCAGGAAAAGGAGGAGGCACTCTCCTGATTCCCAGTACAATATCCTTTTATTTGACCTCTGGTTTCATTTTCTGCTTGTACCAGTTTAAGATGTTGGAGTGGTCTCTGACTCTGTTCTGCATTTTTGCAAAGAAGCAATGATGCACATTGCCCCAGGCCCTTATAGCTGACCTGGTTCAGCCAGGTGACCTTTCTGCTGAGAGATCTGTATGCTTATTCCCAGGCACCAATTTCCACCAATACTTGATAAAGCCACTTAACATTGCAAAGTAGTCAATAGAGTTGTTTTGTATTTAGCTCAGCAGCAGAGATAACCTTACATTTCAAAAACCCTTTGCTCTAATTCTGTGTTCTTCTCTATACACTCTTCTCCCAGCCTTGCTTTTTCTTTCATCAGCTAACTTCTGCTTTTAGTCCCATCTGTTCTTCCTTTGGTTCATTTTATCTCCACCAGGGACCTGGAAGATAGGAAAACATACATCTGAAATACAGAGTTGTTATCTGGGAGAGATCAGAGCATTGTTTCTTTCCTTCTTTTTCCCTTAACAGCATGATCATATCTTGGTTCTTTGCTGATAACTTTTCCAGGCTGCCAATTAAAAGGTTGGCTAATGAGCATTTAGTGTTCTGGTGATTAAGACGTGCTCTGCCTCACAGGTCAGTGCCACCTGAATTAATTGGCACCGTCTCAGTTGGAGTTCCATTCTCACATGTCTTATTCTACCAAGAATGGCATTCAGAGATCTTTATAATCTATTGTCATGCAATTTTCCTAGCCCTTTCTCACTCCACCTATACCACTCATCTCTTGATTGAGTGATTTACCTTCTGCCACCTTCTTGCCATATGATTTGCATCCCTTCCACTGTGTTGCTTATTTCCCTCTGCCTGGAATTGTGTAGTTACAACTGTAGACTCAGTAGACAGTCTACAATGAAATTATTGCCACCAATTGTGTAACACTAGATGTTGAACCTCAGCTTTCTCACATATAAAGGAGATGATGATAGCTTACTCATCTCACTGGATAGTTGTGAAGATGAAATAAGATAGTGAGTATAAAGGATTTGGTGAAGTACCTGGTCCATAGTAAATGCTCACTAAATATTAGCCGCTATACTTTTCCACTTTTATCTATCCAGATCTCACTGCTTCCTCTGGGGCACGACTCAAAATACACTGCTACTTCCTATACAAGAAGTCTTTTTTGACGATATTCTAGTCCAAGGTGACCTCTTCCTTCAAGTATTCTTATTTTGTGACTTGTAGAGAATTATTTGGTTGGTCCTAGTTTATGTTCAAAGTCCCCACCTACTGGTGAAATACTATGGGAGGCAGAGACCTAAGCCTCTAGCACAGAGCTGAGGCACATCTCTCCAGAGTGGAATTGTATTTTTCTGCTCCTGACTTGAGGGAATTTCATTTTGTTGATGTTATTTTGGGTTCTTGAGTGTTCTACTGTTTTAAGGAATGATTCACTCATTTTTCACTACATCAAGACACTGGTATCCTGGGTGTTTTGCTTCTAAGAGTGTAGTCAGTTCAGGCAGGTAAGGTTGTGACATGAACTCTGGGACTCACCTATTAAGTAATCAATGGTAAGGCCTGTTTTGGACCATTATGATCATTTACATTTAGCATGCTAAATATAGGATGTTTTGAAAGAATCTTCAGGGTAAATCAATATCATCTATGTATAACTGCAGTTAAGACTTATAAAGTTTGGTTTCTGATTTTCAGTAGCAGTCTTATTTTTTTTTAACTGCAAGAAATTTCATATATACTTTGCTTCACAAATACCTATAATTAGGTCAGAATTCAGGAAAGTGGGCTTCTATTTGCATAGAATGACATTAATTCTGCATTTTCTCCTAACAAGTTTGAAAGAAAGGATTAATCACTTATTCATGCAAAACCAACTCACATGAATCATTTATTTATCTTGTTCTGGTAATTTTGCAGAGCTCATTTTTACATGCCTCAGGTTGCATATAAAGCGAAAACTCAGAAGGTGATTTACCCTCTATAATAAAGACATGATGGCTGTGTAAACAGGATGTTTCCTATAGGAAATCAATAGGTAACCATGGAAATGACTCTACAATGGGAAATTCTATTTCCTTATGACCAAATCATCAAAAAGATCAATTGTAAGATGAATGGGCTTTGTGCCCATACCTTTCAGAAAGGCTCTTGGTCTATGTAAAGGAGAAAACATGCAGATTGGTGCTATATTGAAAAGGAACATCACTTTTTACTTTCAGAAGTTTGGGCTGGAATTTTTGAGTACTGTTCTAAGAAGTGTAACTAAGAAAACATATCTAATGGCAAGAAGAATGTCCCAGAATACAAGATGCTTGAATTCTTGACCCTTGCCTAACTTCAAGCAGTGATGAAATCTTTGATTTAATTTGAATTTGATTTTAATCTTATTGGGCCTCAATTTCTTCATCTGTGAAATAAGTGGGTCAAACTAGTGCAGGGACCCCAGAAACGTTGCCTGTATACTGTCCTCTCACTTTATCTTCCTTGAAAGACATTACTAATCAATTATGGTACTCTTTCTCACTGAGCCTAGACAGAGCCTCAGCCTCCTTTACACATTTCTCTAGGCTGCTGCTTCCTATGGATCAGAGTTGTCATCTGTAAGGCACTCACTTGCCTCTCTCTGACCTTTAGGGCTCATTTAAACCTGACATAAGAATTTGCAAATTAGCTACAGTACTGAATGTCTGTCCATGTCTTTTCAGCTAGACTTCAGCACAGAATTCAAATAAAAACAACAATTAGAAATTGTGATTGTAATGTCTGTTTTAAGCCGAAGGAATTGTTCGGTCTCATTAATGAATCAGATATTTATTTTAATAAAAAAGTTGCTGTTGAACCACACTCATCAATAAAAGTGAAATGCTGTTAGTGGCACTTTGTAGCTGTCCATTTTTGTTATCAGCTCAGAGACACAAATAGCCGATGTTTGCTATTTTCATGCCTACTCCTTTGTCAACAGTAGAGAGCAGCACAGTTATTTTCAAGTGTCTTTTTTGGGAGCCATTTATGTGTGTACAAGTACACATTGAGTCCAGAGGTGTGGCCTGTGGCAAGTTGCAATGGAAGAGTATGTTCATATGTCAAAAGAACCACCTTAATTAAATCTCCTAGATTATGGTGTTGAATTTCCTCTTTCGGCTTTCAGAAATCGCTTGTTAAGAGTGTTTACATGTTTTAGCATTTCATATCGATTCTTTTTATTTTAGTCTTTCTGTTATTTTTTTCTGTCTTGTTACTTGAGAGTCAGTGTTATATAAGCAAAAACAGCACAGCTTTTGTCTTCTGAAGGTGTAGATTTGAGTCTCAGCTCTTTCTTGCTAGATCTATGACTTTGAACCAGTCAGCCTCTCAGGGCCTCAGGATTCTCCATTGTTAAGCAGGGACAGAAATACACAATCATCCCTACCATCTCACAGGGTGTTGTGAATATCAAATAAAATCAATCCATGTGAAAGCATTATTACATATAGGTTTAAAATAAGTATTAATCTCTTATATGCTAGCATTACAAATATGAATCTAGCTTTTAGATAAAATGAATGACATAATTTTTACAATTTCTTTTTGAATTGCAGGATGGTATCTGTAAATAGGTAGTACTGGCTGCAAGGCATACTGGGATATCCTTGGCATGGAGGGTGCCTTGTTGGGAACAGGACTTTAGGAGCTAGTGTAGCTACAAGGGCTGAACCCTGAAAGTATATGTCAAAGATCTACAGGATTTATTGTAAATGTTCATTGAATAAAGGCTAATATTGATATCTCAAACCTATCAGACCTATTATCTCCTCTCTTTAACAGATATTTAGTAATGTACTCTTTGTTCTCAAAGATAATAAAATTTATAGATAAAATCCATCTATATATAATTTCACACAGAAAATAAGTTAATCCAATGCCCTAATTTTAATATGAAGGGCTAGCAAGTGTAAAGTAATTAAAAATAACTTAATATATATTTCAATATGTAAGTACATGGGCTTGACTGCTCTAAAAGACATAATGGACTTAATGAAGCAGTCATATGCTTATACTCACACAGAGAATAGAAACCACAAATGTATACTCATACAAGAGGTTCATGCTTGTGACTTAGGTATGAAGAATGTCATTGAATTATTGGTGAAGTGATTTTCACAAAAATGAACAATTCTTGGTAAAGGTCCCAGCTAGGTGGCACAGATTCTTCTTGATTTATAGGCTAGACACTGTTTTGGACAATCTGTTAGGTATTAGAACTTGTATAAAAAATACTTTGAAATTGTATGTAAAACAAAGTTAGCATCTACACTCAGATAATGTCAAAGAGGTTATTTCCCCTTCATGAATGTCTAGAGAGACATGGTGCAGCTGGTACAGTCATTGCATTGTGGGATGTCTATTTTCCCCTGGCTCCTACTCTCTAAATGCCAGTAAAAGCAGGGTGGTGCTGTGGGCTGAGGCAGCTTCTGTTGTGATGACCAAATATACTGTTAGCTATTTCCAAATACTCCATTGGAGGCAGAGCCATTCCAATTGAGAATCATTGGCCTAAATAAAGAGTCTGTACAGCAGCTTTGGCATACCAAGAGTGAAAGTAGCCCAGCCACTGACTAGATGTTCAGGGAATGGAAGCCAGTCCTAGAAGGTACAGGTGGCAGTGGCTGGGCAGCTCAGTGGACACACAGCTACCCTGGGCTCATAAACTAGTGAAGTCCAGGATAATGGCAGCAGGACTAATTCCAGACTCTCACCTGTTTGTGGGGCTTAGCCTAGAGATCTTTATCAGCCTTGGTCCTGTTTTACTCAGGGACCCCTTACAGCTGTGGTCACAGACCTAAGGCATCGTGGACTCTTACCCTGAAAACCTCTAGACAAAGTAGGGAGTAAAAAGTGTAAAACTAGAAACATTGGAAGAAAGTTACAGAAAGACTGGTATTGGCTCAGTATTTGGAAACACTTCAAATGGAATGGTAACTTGGTAAAACAGTGATCTGCTGCATAATAATCTCTAACATTTATAAAGGGATTTCATCTTTGCAATCAAGTTTCATGTATATTTATCTTAAACTGCTTATGCCTTTTCTTGCTCAGTAGTCTAATATTGTCATAGATCATTTATTATTAGCCATCTAGTGAGTTCATCCATCCTGCGGTAGTAGGATTTTCACATATTGTCTTCCAGAGACATTTCTATTTAGAAGGAAAGACCAGTGGTTATTTCAGTAGACTGAATTGGTTTTCCATATTGGCTATGTGTAAGAGTTACTTCCAGAGATTTTAAAATATATAGAGAGAGGCCCAAGGACCTCTCCAGGCTATTTAGATCAAGAAGATTTGATTATGGAATATGTATTTTTAAAAGTCCCACAAGTGATCCTTTCATCAGTAAAGGCGAAGAACAACTTTCTTAAAGCATAGGTTCTTTCATCCATATTGGAATATAACATCTTCAGTCAGGGATTCGGTTAACATACTCCATAACACCCAGCTCAGTGCTAGCCACAAAGTTCTTATTCAATAAATATTTGTTCAATGATTAATGTAAAACTTCAGACACTGTGGCTCATGTATGTGTGTGAATGTGTGTGTGTGTGTATGTGTGTGTACGTGCAGCGCTTTGGAGCAGTGTGGCTTTTCTAATGCTTTTCAGTTTTTAACCTCATAGACAGTGGCTTCCTTCTGCAGATCTAAATCTGGTTGTAGTCCCATCTGCTAGCAAGTTAATGGTTCCTCTCCCTCCCTTCCTTCCATTATCTACCTACATACCCACCTACCTATGTTTACCTATTGCAGGCTGAATTATGTCCCCACTTCCCAGTTCATATGTTGAAGCCCTAATGTCCAATGTGACTGTTTTTAGAAATAGCTTCTTTTTTTTTTCTTTATTTAGAGAGAGAGAGAGAGAGAGAGAGTGCATGGCGGGGAGGGGAGAGGGAGAGGAAGAAGCAGACACCTTGCTGAGCAGGGAGCCCAACATTGGGCTCCATCCCATGACCCCGAGATCATGACCTGAGCCGAAGGCAGATGCTTAACCAACTGAGCCACCCAGGCACCCCTAGAAATAGCTTCCTTGAGGAGGTGATTAAGGGTAAATGAGATCATAAAGGATTTATAAGAAGAAGAAGCACCAGGAGTGAGCATGAACAGAGGAAAGGCTATGTGGGGGACATAGTGACAAAATAGCCATCTGAAAGCCAGGAAGAGAGACCTCATTAGACATCAACCCTATTGACACCTTGATCTTGAACTTCCAACCTCCAAAACTGTGAGAAAGTAAATTTCTGTCGTTTAAGCCACCTAGTCTGTAGTGTTTTGTTACAGCAGTCTGAGCAGACTGATGTTATCTATCATTTATCAATCATCTTTTACTGATGTGTAGCAACTTGCCTGGCAGGTAGTACCTTCTTCCCATCAACTCGAAGACTTCCCAGAAAGGACTAAGTTTTTGGAATTATTTTTATAACAATTCCAGGCACTCCAGTTCCTGCTATTATATTGCAAAGAGCAGGGGGTGGTATAAAGGACTGCATGACCTAAGTATTTTTTGGTATTGAGGGCTTGAGTGACAGGCAGTTTAATAACACATCTGCTGACATCAGGTACTGCTAATGAGATATTTCTTTAACCCTGGGATTGAGTAGCTTGAGAAGCTCATGAGGTCAAAGGAGAGGCAATGTCTTTAGACATTTTGGTACATAATGAAGTTTAATAAAATCTTTATTTTTAGGAGCAGTGTCTATGCTTCACTTTGATAATTCATGAGAATAACAAATTGAGACAATGAGTCTGAGAAGCTGAGGGTTTGTGAAGCATTAATTTTAGTTACAGTGGCAGGAGACTATTTTTGCCTGTTTTTAACTGTTCTCATCCGTAATACATGGAGTTGTTGTTGTTGTTGTTGTTGTTGTTGTTGTTTTAATCATTAGGTGTTAGTGAAGGGAGCTGAAATTCTGAGTTTGTGCTCTGAATCATCAGGGACAGGAGGGATGTGAAAGCATCTTTAGCATATCTTGCTGTCTCTAAGACATTTCTCAAACTATGATCAGCAAAAGTAATTTTATGTTGTTTTCCTTGTACTGACACATTAATGTTCTACCTCCAAGAAATTTTTTGTTGAGTTGAATTCTTAATGAGTTGATTAGTAGACAGATGACCAAAATCTAGAAAAGTGAAAAAAAAAATCATTTTATTAGTATTCACAACCAAAATCCTTTGAAACTGAAGGAAAAGGGAAATAACTCAGAAATTGTTTTTCATCTAGTTTTTTATTATTAGAAAACATAGCTAAACAAGTATATCGGGTAGAAAGAGATGGTTTTGTAAGATATGCAGTCCACCAATGAAGTATTGAAATAAGTGAATATTTAAAATACTGCTTTCCATTAAGTCTATCAATAATCTTATCCAGCTGTTCTGATTTCTGGGAAGATTATGAATCTATTCTTTTACTGAAATGTATTATTATTATTAAGTGGTGTTATGAATAGAACCCTATAGTAATTAACACATATACTAATGATATAGTTTCCTAATTGTCAGGGGTCATGGGTGTTTGAAAAAGACAATGGTGATGAGAAGGTGAGAATGGGACCTATTTCAGGGCATTTAGATGTTCTTCTCATCTTTGGAGAAGGTGATGGGTAGTGAAGATAGCAGCCCACAGAGATACTGACAGGGCAGGATAGGACTGAGGACATAGGCGTTGGCTTCATTGCCTTGAAAAGTATACGGCTGAGAAATTAATGGTGTCTTTCCCCCCCAGTTTTATTGAGAAAAAATTGACATACATCTCTGTACAAGTTTAAAGCATACAACGTGATGGTTTGGTTTATTTATTGTGAAATGCTTATTGCGGGAGGTTCAGCTAACATCCATCATCTCATATAGATACAATATCATGAAAACAAAAAACAAAGGATGAAAATTTTCTCCTTATGATGAGAACTCTTAGGATTTACTCTCTTAACAACTTTCCTGTATATCATACAGCAGCATGAGCTATAGTAAATATGTTGTACATTAATATCCCTAAGATTATTTATCTTATACCTGGAAATGTGTTCCTTTTTATCATCTTCCTCCAGGTTTTCCTCCTCATCCCCTCACCCTGACTCTGGTAACCACAAATCTCATCTCTTTTTCTGTGAGTTTTTTGTTGTTTTTGTTTATTGTTTTTTAGATTCCACATATAAGTAAGATCATGCAGTATTTGTCTTTCTTTGTCTGACTTATTGTAATTAGTGTAATGCCTTCAAGGTCATCCATGTTGTTGCACGTTGGAGCAGTTCCTCATTTTTTATGGCTGAATAATATTCCTGTGTGTACACACACACACACACGCACAACTTCTTTATCCATTCATCTATTGATGGACACTTAGATGGTTTCCATGTCTTGACTATTTTAAATAATGGTGCTTTATAAATGGCAGTACAGGTATCTTTTTGTTAGTATTTTTATTTCCTTTGGATATATTCCCAGAAGTAGAATTGTAAGGTTGTATAATAGTTCTAAATTTAATTTTTTGAGGATCCTCCATACTGTTTTTTCTTTTTTCTAGTGGCTGTACAAATTTACAATCCCACCAACAGTGTGCAAGGTTTCCTTCTCTACACATTCATGTCCGCTTTTGTTATCGCTTGTCTTTTTGTTGATGGCCATTCTAACAGGCATGAGGTGATATCTCATTGTGGTTTTAATTTGTGTTTCCATAATGACTAGTGATGTTGAGCATCTTTTCACATGGAGAACTGTCTGTTCAGATCATGTGCCCATTTTTTAATTGGGTTGTTTTTTGCTATTGAGTTGCATTAGTTCTTTATACATTTTGGATATTAATCCCTTATCAGATATATGGTTTACAAATATATTTTTTTTTCCATTCTTCAGGTTGTCTTTTCACTTTGTTGATGGTCTCCTTTGCTGTACATAAGTTTTTAGTTTGATGTAATCCCACTTGTTTATTTTTTTGTTTCTTGTGTTTTAGATACCATATCCAAAAAGTCATTTCCAAGGCCCATGTCAAGGAGCTTTATTCTTTTGTTTCCTTTTATGAGTTTCATGGTTTCAGGCCTTATATTTAAGTCTTTAATCCATTACAAGTTAATTTTTGTGAATGGTGTAAGGTAGGGGTCCAGTTTCATTCTTTCACATGTGAATATCCAATTAACTCAGCATCATTTATTAAAGAGACTGCCTATTCTCCATTGATTATTCTTGGCTCCCTTGTTAAATATTAGTTGATTATATATGTTTGGGTTTATTTCTGGGCTCTCAATTCTGTTCTGTTGGTTTATTTGTCTTTTAGGCCAGTACCATACTGTTTTGATTACCATAGCTTTATAGTATAGCTTGAAATCAGGAACTGTAATGCTTCCTGCTTTTTTCTTCTTTGTCAGGATTTCTTTAGCTGTTCAAGGTCTTTTGTAGTTCTGTGTAAATTTTAGGAATTTTTTTCTACTTCTGTAAAAATCCTATTGGAATCTTGATAGGGGTTGTATTAATTCTATAAATAGCTATCGGTAGTATGAATATTTGAACAATATTACTTCTAATCCCTGAATATGGGGATTTCTATTTATTTGTGTCTTCTTTTCTTTTTTTAATTTTATTATGTTATGTTAGTCACCATACAATACATCATTGGTTTTTGATGTGGTGATCTACAATCCCTTGTTTTTGTATAACACCCAGTGCTCCATGCAGTACGTGCCCTCCTTAATACCCATCACTGGGCTAACCAATCCCCCCTCCCCCCTCCACTCTAAAACCCTGTTTGTTTCTCAGAGTCCATAGTCTCTCATGGTTTATCTCTCCCTCCAATTCCACCCCCCCTCATTTTTCCCTTCCTTCTCTTAATGTCCTCCATGCTCTTCCTTATGTTTCACAAATAAGTGAAACCATATGATAATTGACTTTCTCTGCTTGACTCATTTCACTTAGCATAATCTCCTCCAGTCCCATCCATGTTGATGTAAAAGTTGGGTATTCATCCTTTCTAATGGCTGAGTAATATTCCATTGTATATATGGACCACATCTTCTTTATCCATTCATCTGTTGAAGGGCATCTCGGCTCTTTCCACAGTTTGGCTATTGCGGACATTGCTGCTATGAACATTGGCGTGCATATGGCCCTTCTTTTCACTACATCTGTGTCTTTCGGGGTAAACCCAGTAGTGCAATTCCTGGGTCATAGGGTAGCTCTATTTTTAAATTTTTGAGGAACCGACATGCTGTTTTCCAAGGTGGCTGTACCAAATTGCATTCCCACAGTGTAAGAGGGTTCCCCTTTCTCCACAACCTATCCAACATTTGTTGTTTTTTGACTTGTTTATTTTTGCCATTCTAACTTGTGTAAGGTGGTATCTCAATATGGTTTTGATTGGAATTTCCCTGATGGCTAATGATGATGAACATTTTTTCATATTTCTGTTAGCCATTTGTATGTCTTCTTCAGAGAAGTGTCTGTTCATGTCTTCTGCCCACTTTTTGACTTGATTATTTGTTTTTTGGGTGTTGAGTTTGAGAAGTTCTTTATAGATCTTGGATACCAGCCCTTTATCTGTAGTGTCATTTGCAAATATATTCTCCCATTCTGTGGGTTGCCTCTTTGTTTTGTTGACTGTTTCCTTTGCTGTACAGAAGCTTTTTATCTTGATGAAATCCCAAAAGTTCATTTTTGCTTTTGTTTCACTACCCTTTGGAGATGTATCTTGAAAGAAGTTGCTGTGACCGATGTCAAAGAGGTTACTGCCTATGTTCTCCTCTAGGATTTTGATGGATTCCTGTCTCACATTGAGGTCTTTCATCCACTTTGAGTTTATCTTTGTGAATGGTGTTAGAGAATGGTCGAGTTTCAT
>NC_058403.1:169229195-169252461 GCF_002201575.2 Neomonachus schauinslandi
TGGATGGCTATGTATTTCCCCCTTAGGACCGCCTTTGCAGTATCCCATAGGTTTTGGACCGATGTGTTTTTGTTCTCCTTGATTTCCATGAATTGTTTAAGTTCTTCTTTGATTTCCTGGTTGACCCAAACATTCTTGAGCAGAGTGGTCTTTGGCTTCCAAGTGTTTGAATTTCTGCCAAATTTTTTCTTGTGATTGAGTTCCAGTTTTAAAGCATTGTGGTCTGAGAATATGGAGGGAATAATCTCAATCTTTTGGTATTGGTTGAGACCTGATTTGTGACCCAATGTGGTCTATTCTGGAGAAAGTTCCATGCGCACTTGAGAAGAATGAGTATTCTATTGTTTTAGGGTGGAATGTTCTATAAATATCTATGAAGTCCATCTGGTCCAATGTATCATTCAAAGCTCTTGTTTCCTTGTAGATTTTCTGCTTAGATGATCTGTCCATTGCTGAGACTGGAGTATTGAGGTCTCCTACAATTAACGTATTGTTATCAATATGACTCTTTATTTTGGTTAACAGTTGGCTTATGTAGATGGCTGCTCCCATGTTAGGGGCATAGATATTTACAATTGTTAGATCTTCTTGTTGGATAGACCCTTTAAGAATGATATAGTGTCCTTCTGTGTCTCTAATTATAGACTTTAGTTTAAAATCTAATTTGTCTGATATAAGAATTGCTACCCCAGCTTTCTTTTGAGGTCCGCTGGCATGGAAGATGGATCTCCATCCCTTCACTTTCAGTCTGGATGTATCTTTAGGTTCACAATGAGTCTCTTGTAGGCAGCATATGGATGGGTCCTGTCTTTTTATCCAATCTGCAACCCTGTGCCATTTTATGGGAGTGTTTAGGCCATTCACATTGAGAGTGACTATTGAAAGATATGAATTAATTGTCATCATGTTGCCTGTGAAGACTTTGTTTTTATAGATTGTCCCTGTAAATTTCTGTTGTATATCACTCTTGGGGTCTTTCTCCTTTTATAGAACCACCCTTAATATTTCTTGCAGGGCCGGCTTAGTGGTCACATATTCTTTCAACTTCTGCCGGTCGTGGAAGCTCTGCATCTCTCCATCCATTCTAAATGACAGCCTTGCCAGATAAAGTATTCTTGGCTGCATGTTCTTCTCATTTAGTACCCTGAATATGTCTTGCCAGGCCTTTCTGGCTTGCCAGGTCTCTGTGGATAGGTCTGATGTTATTCTGATGTTCCTCCCTCTGTACATAAGGAATCCCTTCCCCCTAACTGCCCTTAAGATGGTTTCCTTGGTTCTAAGATTTGCAAGTTTTACTATTACATGCCGGGGTGTTGGCCTGCTTTCCTTGATCTTGGGAGGGATCCTCTCTGTGTCTAGGATGTGAATGTTTGTTTCATTCCCCAAATTAGGGAAGTTCTCAGCTACAATTTGCTCAAATACATCTTCTAGTCCTCTCTCTCCACTCCCTCCGGGATTCCAATTATTCTGACATTGGAATGCTTCATGGTGTCACTTATTTCTCTGATTCTATTTTCATGGATTCTGAGTTGTTTTTCCCTGGCCTCCTCTTTTCCCTTTTTATCTATTATATTGTCTTCCAGGTCGTTTATTCGTTCTTCTGTCTCACTTACCCTAGCTGTTAGATTATCTAGATTGGATTGGATCTCATTGATAGCATTTTTAAGTTCTGCCAATTCAGCTTTCATTTCTGCCCTTAGAGACTCTATGTTGCCATTAATTGATTTCTCCATTCTAGCCATTGTCTTCACAATTGCTCGCCTGAATTCCATCTCCGACATCTTGGTTATATCCGCATTTGTAAATCTGTATATCTCCATTTGTAAATCTGCAGCATAAGTCATAATCTCTGAGTTTTTCTATTTTGGGGGTTCCTCCTCCTACTCATTCTGTTGATGGGTGTTTGAGGGAATGTATAGAGTCCAAATTATTGACCAGAACCCAAGCAAGATGCACTTGTTTTCTTGGGACCTTAGGGTTGCTGTCCTCTTGTTTTCCCAGCTTGTCTTCTGGGTGAGGGGCCTGCTGTGCTGTTACTCAGGCAACCCTGTTTGGGCGGAATTGCCCTGCCCCCCTGTGGTGGGGGATGGGCTCAGCGGGAATCAGTTTTTGGGGCTTTTGTTCTCTGGCGTCTTTCCCTGGCATCTTTCCCTGGCAGCTTTCCATGTCTCTTCCATGAGTCAGAGCAGAAGAGACTGTTTCCAACCCTCTGCCTCAGAGCAGAGAGACTGCAGTCTGTTCTTCAGTGAGCTCTCCAGGCCGCACTGTCTCTGTTTCAGTCCGTGCTGCTATAAACTGCAGCGTCCTGGGTTGTGCGCCCCTTCGCGCCGCCCCCAGTCCTGCCTCCAGGTCGGACACATCTCTGCCCTTTGTGCTTCTAAAACTGCCAGCCGCTCCCATTTCGCCTGCTGGATCCACCGCTCTGGGTTTCTGCCCTGGGGGCTGCCCTAAAGTCCTTTCCCCACCACTACTCATCTGCAAGTCTGTGCCCCGTCCCCAGTGCATGAGGCTGTCGCTCAGGCCAGGCACCCTCCCACTGCTGTTTATTCTCCGATATCTGCACGGAATCACGGCTCCCCGCTACGTACCTCAAAACCAACCGCCTGTGATATTCTGCTTGTAGAGATCCAGATCTTCTTACATCTCAGGCTGGTTTCGTGGGTGCTCAGAGTGGTCTGGTAGATATCCAGCTCAATTCTGAGGACTAGTTGAAATCAGGTCCCCTCCTCCTCTGCCATCTTTCCTTCCCCCTCTGTGTCTTCTTTTTTAAATTAGTTTTTAAAGATTTTATTTATTTATTTGAGAGAGAGAGAGAGCACGAGTGGAGGGAGGAGCAGACTCGCCACTGAGCTTGGAGCCCTACACAGGGCACAATCCCAGGACACAGAGATCATGACCTGAGCTGAAGTTAGACACTCAACCAACTGAGCCACCCAGGCACCCCTATTTGTGCCTTCTTTGATCTTTTTCATCAATTTCTTGTTTAAGAGTACAGATCTTTCACCTTCTTAGTTACATTTATTCTTAAATATTTTATTGTTTTTGTTGTTGTTATTTATTGATACTATTGTAAATGGGATTGATTTCTTTATTTTTTTTCCAGAAAATTCATTGTTATTGTATGGAAATTTTTGTACATTAACTTTGTGTCCTACAATTGTACTGAATTCATTGATTAGATCTAATAGTCTTTTGGTTGGTTCTTTAGAATTTTCTTTTTTTTAACAGACTTTTTTTTAAAGATTTTATTTATTTATTTGACAGAGAAAGAGACAGCAAGAGAGGGAACCCAAATAGGGGGAGTGGGAGTGGGAGAGGTAGAGGGAGAAGCAGGCTTCCCGCTGCGCAGGGAGCCTGACTCAGGGCTCAATCCCAGGACCCTGGGATCATGACCTGAGCTGAAGGCAGACGCTTAATGACTGAGCCACCCAGGTGCCCTGGTTCTTTAGAATTTTCTATGTGTAAAATCATGTCATCTGCAAATAGAAATAATTTTACTTCTTCCTTTCCAATTTTGCTATCTTTTATTTCTTTTTCTTGTCTGATTGACCTAACTAGGACTTCCAGTACTATGTTGAATAGGAGTGGCAAGAATGGGCACCCTTGTTTTGTTTCTGATCCTTTTTAGAATTTTTTAAGGTTTTATTTATTTAAATAATCTCTATATCCAATGTGGGGCTCTAACTCAACCCCCAAGTCAAGAGTCCCATGCATGTTCTTCCAAATGACCCAGGCAGGCACCCCTGTTTCTGATCTTAGAGGAGAGGCTTTCAACCTTTCACCATTGAGTATGATGTTAGCTGGAGGATTATCGTATAGACTTTTATTACATTTGGATATGTTCCTTCTCTGTCTAATAGTTAAGAGTTTTTATCATAAATGGACATTGATTTTTGTCAAATGCTTTTTCTGCATCTATTAAGATTATCATATGGGGGATTCTTTTCTTTCATTCTATTAATGTAATGTATCACATTGATTGATTTGCGTATGTTCAACCGTTCTTGCATCCCAGAGATAAATCCCACTTGATCATACTGAATGATCCTTTTAATGTGCTGCTGAATTAGTTTGCTAGTATTTGTTGAGAATTTTTGCATCAGTATTCATTAGGAATATGGGCTTGTAGTTTTCTTTTCTAACAATGTCCTTTTCTGGTTTTGACATCATGATAATGCTGGCTTCTTAAAATAAGTTTGAGAGTGTTTCCTCCTCTCTGATTATTTGGGAGAGTTTGAGAAGAATTGGTTTTAATTCTTCTTTAAATGTTTGGTAAAATTCACCAGTGAAGTCATCTAGTCCTGGGATTTTCATCATTGGGAGAAATTTGATTACTGATTCAATCTCTTTACTAGTAATTGGTCTATTCAGTTTTTAAATTTTTTCCTGATTTAGTTGTATGTTGCTAAGAATTTTAACATTTCTTTTAGGTTGTCCAATTTGTTGGCCTGTAGTTGTTCATAGTAACCTTATGATCCTGTATTTCTGTGGGATCAATTGTATTATCTCCTTTTTCTCTTATAACTTTTTTTATTTGGGTCCTCTCTTTCTTTTGGTTATCTAGCTAAGAGCTTGTCAATTTTGTTTATCTTTCCAAATAACCAACTCTTAGTTTGGTTAATCTTTTCTATTGCTTTTGTGTTCTCTATTCCATTTATTTCTGTTCTAATCCTTATTATTTCATTTCTTCTGCCAACTTTGGGCTCAGTTTGTTCTTTTTTTTTTTCTAGTTCCATATGGTGTAGAGCTGGGTTGTTTATAGGAGACCTTTCTTTCTCCTTAATGTAGGTGTTTATTGCTATGACCTTCCCTCTTAGAACTGCTTTTGCTGTATTCTATAAGTTCTGATATGTTGTGTTTCTATTTTCATTTGTCTCAAGAAACTATTTACTTCCTCTTAATTTCTTTTTTGTTCTGCTGGTGGTTTAGGAGAATGTTGTTTCATTTCCACGTGTTTGTGAATTTTTCAGTGTTCCTTTTGTCACTGATTTCTAGTTTATGCTGTTGTGGTCAGAGAAGATACTTGGTATGGTTTTAATCTTTCTTAATTTGCTAAAACTTGTTTTGTGGCCTAACATACAGTCTATCTTAGAAAATGTTCCAGGTGCACATGAGAAGAATGTGTATTCTGCTCTTGTTGGATAGAATGTTCTGTATATGTCTGTGAGGTTCATTTGATCTACAGTGTTGTTCAAATCCTCTCTTTCCTCATTGACTGTCTGGATGATCTGTCTGTTGTTGAGAGTAGGTTAAGGTCCTTAACTATTATTGTATTACTGTTTATTTCTCCTTTTAGCTTTGTTTCTTTCTGCTTTATATACTTAGGTGCTCCAAAGTTAGGCATATAAATATTTACAATTATTTTATATTTGTGATGGATTGACCTCTTTATCATATGTAATGACCTTCTTTGTCTCTTTTCACCATTTTTAGTTTAAACCTATATTGTCTGATACAAGTATGGCTATCCCCCCCGCCTTTTTTTTTTTCTTTTTGTTACCATTAGTTTGAAATTACTTTTCCATCCCTTTACTCTCAGTCTATGTGTGTCTTGAAGACTAAAGCAGGTCTCTTTTGGGCAGCATATCATCAGATCTTGGGTTTTTTTAAATCCATTCAGCCATTCTGTCTTTTGATTATAGTATTCAATCTGTTTACATTTAAAGTGATTATCAATAGCTAAGGATTTACTACTGCCATTTTGTTAATTATTTTGTTTTGTGAATATATTGTTTCTTCTTACTACTTTTTTTGGTGTTCTGATGTCTTCTGGGTATTAGTATGCTTTCACTCTTTTATTGTGTTATTTGTGTAGTTGCTACAGTTTCTCCCTTGTGGTTACCATGAGGCTTATATAAAAATCTTAAAATTATAACCTCCTATTTTTTTCTTCCAAATTTTTATTTAAGTTCTAGTTAGTTAACATACAGTGCAATATTGGTTTCTGGACTAGAATTTAGTGATTCATCACTAACATATAACTCCCAGTGCTCATCATAACAAGTGCCCTCCTTCATACCCATCACCCATTTAGCTCATCCCCCATCCACCTCCCTCTGTCTACCCTCAATTTGATCTCTATTGTTAAGAGTCTTTTATGGTTTGCCTCCCCCCCTTCTCTTTTTTTTCCCTTCCCACATGTTCATCTGTTTTGTTTCCTAAATTCCACATATGAGTAAAATCATATGGTATTTATTTTTCTTTGACTGACTTATTTTGCTTAGCATAATACACTCTTGCTCATTCCACATCACTGCAAATGGCAAGATATCATTCTTTTTGATGGCTGAGTAATATTCCATTGTATATATGTACACCACATCTTCTTTATCCATTTATCAGTGAATGGACACTTGGGTTCTTTCCAGAGTTTGGCTATTGTTGGTAATGTCACTGTAAATATGGGGGTGCATGTACACCTTTGAATCTGTATTTTTGTATCCTTTGAGTAAATACCTAGTAGTGCAATTGCTGGGTGATAGGATAGTTACATTTTTAATTTTTTGAGGAAACCTACATACTGTTTTCCAGAATGACTATAGCAGTTTGCATTCCCACCAACAGTTCAAGAGGGTTCCTTTTTCTCCACATCCTCGCCAACATCTGTTGTTTCCTGTGTTGTTAATTTTATTCATTCTGACAGGTGTGAGATGTTATCTCATTGTGGTTTTGATTTGTATTTCCCTGATGATGAGTGATGCTGAGCATCTTTTCATATGTTTCATAGCCATCTGGATGTCTTCTTTAGAAAAATGTCTAGGGGCGCCTGGGTGGCTCAGTTGGTTAAGCGACTGCCTTCGGCTCAGGTCATGATCCTGGAGTCCCGGGATCGAGTACCGCGTCAGGCTCCCTGCTCAGCAGGCAGTCTGCTTCTCCCTCTGACCCTCCCCCCTCTCATGTGCTCATTCTCTCTCTCAAATAAATAAAATCTTTAAAAAAATAAAAATAAAAATAAAAAAAAGAAAAATGTCTATTCATGTCTTCTGCCCATTTCTTAACTGGGTTATTTGTTTTTTGGGTGTTGAGTTTGATAAGTTCTTTATAGATTTTGGATACTGTTTATCTGATATATCATTTGCAAATATCTTCTCCCATTCCATAGATTGCCCTTTAGTTTTGTGGATTTTTTCTTTTGCTGTGCAGAAACTTTTTATCTAGATGAAATCCCAGAAATTCAGTTTTGCTTTTGTTTCCCTTGCTTCTGGTGACATGTCTAGTAAGAATTTGCTACAGCTGAGGTCACAGAGGTTGCTGCCTGTGTTCTTCTCTAGGATTTTGATGGTTTCCTGTCTCACATTTAGGTCTTTCATCCATTTTGAATTTATTTTAGTGGTCCAGTTTCATTGTTCTACATGTTGCTGTCCAGTTTTCCAGACACCATTTTTTGAAGAGGCTGTATTTTTTCCATTGGATATTCTTTCCTGCTTTGTTGACCATATAGTTATGTGTCCCTTTCTGGGTTTTCTATTCTATTCCATTGATCTATGTGTCTGTTTTTGTGCCAGTACCATACTGTCTTGATAACTACAGCTTTGTAATATAGCTGGAAGTCCAGAATCATGATGCTTCCTGCTTTGCTTTCCTTTTTGAAGATTGCTTTGGCTATTTGGTATAAGTTGATTTTAAGTTGATAACAACTTAACTTCAACAGAATTCCCAAACTTTGCACTTTCACTTCTCCCCATCACAGTTTAGGTTATTGGTGTTACAGTGTACATATTTTTATATTGTATAACTAATAGGAGCTTATTGTAGTTATGGTTATTTTAACTATGTTCATTTTTATAACTTTTAATCTACAATTATAAATGAGTTGTCCATCACTATTACCAAGTTACAGAATCTAACTTTCACAATATATTTACCATTACAATGAGGTTTACACTACCTTTTTTTTTTTTTAAGAGAGGGGTTGGGGAGGGACAGATGGAGAGGGAGAGAGAGAGAATCTTAAGCAGGTTCCATGACCAGCATGGAGCCCAACATAGGGCTCCATCTCACAACCCGGAGATCATGACCTGAGCTGAAATCAAGAGTTGGTTGCTTAATGGACTGAGTTACCCAGGTGCACCTTTTTATGTTTTTGTGAAGTTAGTTAGCATCCTTTTATTTTCATTCAGGAACTTCTTTTAGCATTTCTTCTAAGGCAGGTCTGGTGGTAATGAACTCCCCCAGATTCTGTTTGTTCAAGAAAGTCTTTATCCTTTATTGCTGAAGGACAGCTTTGTTGGGTATAGAATTTTTGGCTGACAGTTTTTTTCTTTCAATATATTTTTTTAATAGATTTTTATTTATTTATCTGAGAGAGAGAGAATGAAGAGAAAGAGAACATGGCGGGGGGGAGCTTGAGAGGGAGAAGCAGACTCCCCACCAAGCAGGGAGCCCAATGTAGGACTTGATCCTGGGACTCCAGGATCATGACCTGAGCCAAAGGCAGTTGCTTAACCAACTGAGCCACCCAGGCTCCCTCTTTCAATATTTTGAATATGCAATTGCATTCTCTCCTGGCCTGAAATTTTTTTTTTTTTTATTCTTATGTTAATCCCCATACATTACATCATTAGTTTTAGATGAAGTGTTCCATGATTCATTGTTTGTGCATAACACCCAGTGCTCCATGCAGAATGTGCCCTCCTCAATACCCACCACCAGGCTAACCCATCCTCCCACCCCCCTCCCCTCTAAAACCCTGTTTGTTTTTTAGAGTCCATCGTCTCTCATGGTTCGTCTACCCCTCCGATTTCCCCCGCTTCATTCTTCCCCTCCTGCTACCTTCTTCTTCTTCTTCTGTTTTTTTTTTTCTTAACATATATTGCATTATTTGTTTCAGAGGTACAGATCTGAGATTCAACAGTCTTGCACAATTCACAGCGCTTACCAGAGCACATACCCTCCCCAGTGTCTATCACCCAGTCACCCCATCCTTCCCACCCCACTCCCCACTCCAGCAACCCTCAGTTTGTTTCCTGAGATTAAGAATTCCTCATATCAGTGAGATCATATGATACATGTCTTTCTCTGTTTGACTTATTTCACTCAACATAATACCCTCCAGTTCCATCCACGTCGTTGCAAATGGCAAGATCTCATTCCTTTTGATGGCTGCATAATATTCCATTGTATATATATACCACTTCTTCTTTATCCATTCATCTGTTGATGGACATCTTGTCTCTTTCCACAGTTTGGCTATTGTGGACATTGCTGCTATAAACATCGGGGTGCATGTACCCCTTCGGATCCCTACTTTTGTATCTTTGGGGTAAATACCCAGTAGTGCAATTTCTGGGTCATATGGTAGCTCTATTTTCAACATTTTGAGGAACCTCCATACAGTTTTCCAGAGTGGCTGCACCAGCTTGCATTCCCACCAACAGTGTAGGAGGGTTCCCCTTTCTCCGCATCCCTGCCAACATCTGTCATTTCCTGACTTGTTAATTTTAGCCATTCTGACTGGTGTGAGGTGGTATCTCATTTAGGTTTTGATTTGGATTTCCCTGATGCCGAGCGATATTGAGCACTTTTTCATGTGTTTGTTGGCCATTTGGATGTCTTCTTTGGAAAAATGTCTGTTCATGTCTTCTGCCCATTTCTTGATTGGATTCTTTGTTCTTTGGGTGTTGAGTTTGATGAGTTCTTTATAGATTTTGGATACTAGCCCTTTATCTGATATGTCATTTGCAAATATCTTCTCCCATTCTGTTGGTTGTCTTTTGGTTTTGTTGACTGTTTCCTTTGCTTTGCAAAAGCTTTTTATCTTGATGAAGTCCCAATAGATCATTTTTGCCCTTGCCTCCCTTGCCTTTGGCGATGTTTCTAGGAAGAAGTTGCTTCGGCTGAGGTCAAAGAGGTTGCTGCCTGTGTTCTCCTTTAGGATTTTGATGGACTCCTGTCTCACATTGAAGTCTTTCAACCATTTGGAGTCTATTTTTGTGTGTGGTGTAAGGAAATGGTCCAGTTTCATTCTTCTGCATGTGGCTATCCAATTTTCCCAACACCATTTGTTGAAGAGACTGTCTTTGTTCCATTGGACATTCTTTCCTGCTTTGTCAAAGATGAGTTGACCATAGAGTTGAGGGTCCATTTCTGGGCTCTCTATTCTGTTCCATTGATCTATGTGTCTGTTTTTGTGCCAGTACCATGCTGTCTTAATGATGACAGCTTTGTAATGGAGCTGGAAGTCCGGAATTGTGATGCCGCCGGCTTTGCTTTTCTTTTTCAACATTCCTCTGGCTATGCGGGGTCTTTTCTGGTTCCATACAAATTTTAGGATGATTTGTTCCATTTCTTTGAAAAAAGTGGATGGTATTTTGATGGGGATTGCATTGAATGTGTAGATTCCTCTAGGTAGCATTGACATCTTCACAATATTTGTTCTTCCAATCCATGAGCATGGAACGTTTTTCCATTTCTTTGTGTCTTCCTCAATTTCTTTCATGAGTATTTTATAGTTTTCTGAGTACAGATCCTTTGTCTCTTTGGTTAAATTTATTCCTAGGTATCTTATGGTTTTGGGTGCAATTGTAAATGGGATCGACTCCTTAATTGCTCTTTCTTCTGTCTTGTTGTTGGTGTATAGGAATGGCACTGACTTCCGTGCATTGATTTTATATCCTGCCACTTTACTGAATTCCTGTATGAGTTCTAGTAGTTTTGGGGTGGAGTCTTTTGGGTTTTCCACATAAAGTATCATATCATCTGCAAAGAGTGAGAGTTTGACTTCTTCCTTGCCAGTTTGGATGCCTTTGATTTCTTTTTGTTGTCTGATTGCTGTGGCTAGGACTTCCAATACTATGTTGAATAGCAGTGGTGATAGTGGACATCCCTGCCGTGTTTCTGACCTTAGGGGGAAAGCTCTCAGTTTTTCCCCATTGAGAATGATATTCGCTGTAGGTTTTTCATAGATGGCTTTTATGATATTGAGGTATGTACCCTCTATCCCTATACTCTGAAGAGTTTTGATCAAGAAAGGATGCTGTACTTTGTCAAATGCTTTTTCTGCATCTATTGAGAGGATCATATGATTCTTGTTCTTTCTTGAAATGTTTTTGTTGAGAAATCTGCTGATAAGTCTTATGGGGGTTCCCTTGTATATAACTTTTGTCTTTTCTTTTGTTGCTTTCAAAATTCTTTCTTTGTCTTTAACTTCTAACAATCAGAATGTGTCTTGGTGTAGCCCTATTTGGGTTCAACCTATTTGGAATCCTTTGGACCTCATTGGTCGGGATGTCCATTTCTCTCCCCAGGTTTGGGAAGTTTTCAGCCATTATTGGTTTAAATATACTTTCTGACTCTTGCTCTTTCTCTTCTCTATTTGGATTTCCCATTATGTGAATATTGTTTCTTTTCATTGTGTCCCATGAGTCTTGTAGGCTTTCTTCACTCTTTTTTATTCATTTTGTTTTCCTCCTTTGACCAGATACTTTCTACTACTCTATTCTCCAGGTCTCTGATTCTTTCTTCTGCATGGTCAAGTCTGTTTTAAAATTCTCAATTGAGTTCTTTAGTTCAGTTATTGTATTTTCCCCCCTGGGATGTTTGTCTATTTGCTGGTTTCTATCACTTTGCTGATCTTATTTTGTTTGTAAATTGTTTTCCTAATTTCATTTAGTTGTCTGTGCATTCTTGTAGTTCATTAAATTTCTTTAAGAGGGTTATTCTGAATTCTTTGGCAATTCTTTCTTTAAGATCAGTTGTTAGAACTTTGTTAGTTTCATTTGGTGGTGTCATATTTACCTTGTTTTTCATGACCCTTGATTCCTTATGTTGGTATCTGTGTGTTTGAGTAATTAGAATTCTCTTTCAGACTTCACAAGTTTGCAGAGATGGATCTTCCCCAATCAGCATAGTGTGAGTTTTGGGTCATGTCTGCTGGTAATGTCTTTGGGCGGGTGGGGCCTGCTATTATGGTCTGTTTTGGGGTGAGTTACCTGTTCAAACTCTGAGGTTGGGTATGGGGCCATTGTCTGAGAACAGTTGGATAGGACTGCTGGCTTGGTTCTCTACTCAAGTGAGGTTATAGGATGGGCTCTTCAGTTGCCTGAATTGTCTGATCAGCCTTTTTAGATGGTTGGAAAAGGGTATGATATTCAGTAGTACATGGGGCTATGAATTAGTTTCCTTGCCCTGTCAGGGTGGCAGGATGGGACCCAGGGCCTGTATGGCTCATTGTTTGGGAATCTGATTGAGGCAAGAGTGTGCATTGAATTCCGTAATCAGATGAGGCCACTGGTTTTACTCTGCAGATGGGGAAAGCCACAAGCTGTGCTCTCTGTTTAAGTGCCTCTATAAGCAGGGGTGGCTACAGTTTCCTATGTGCCCTAGTTAGATTCCCTGGTCAGGCAGACTGGTGGGTATATTCGGGGATGAGCCAGGCTATGAATTCATATTCTTGCCCAGGTGCTGTGGGAGAAGCAAGTAAAGCTCTTTGTTGTCTAACTCAAACTGACCCATGCCCCCAAGTTTTCTGGCTGAAGATCTCCACTGGCTTTGCTGTGGAAACTACGGCCTCTTTCTGTCCTTCTTTCAGCGTTAGGACCACTGGACCACAAAGCTTCCAAGTGCTATGCCCCGGGTCAGATGGAGCCAAAATCCACAAAGGGTGGATAGAGCTATATCTCAGCTCCCTGGCCTGGGTGGGGAAGGGAGGGGACACTCCAGGCAATTTTCAATATCCCACACAGGTTATCTGGTTGGGAGAGGCCAGGAATACCCTCAACCTTTGCTATGAATTAATCCTCTTGCCTATGCATCACATGGGAACCGTCTGCACCTGCAACTAGCTTTGCTGTGTGGGTGGTCAGCTTTGCCTACCTGCCTCTCAGCTCAAGCACCCTGGGTCATACTTCTTCCTGGTGCTTCAGCCACGCCTTTGGTCAGACACTCTCCACAGGGGTTGTGGCTGTGATTCAGCTTCTTACCTGGGCATGGGCAAACCAGGCTCTAGGGCTGACAAAACTGTTTGAGGATCTGAAACAATCAGATCTGCACTGTGTTATGTTCTCAGGTCAGATTGTACCACCAGCTTGGTTTTGCAGATGAACAAAGCCACTGTTGGGAGTATTACATGGGCACTACAGGTTTGAACTAGGTCTGTCAATATCTGTATGCTCGTTGTTGCTGACTGCTCCCCTGACTCATTCACAGTCAGATTTCCAGTGGTTGAGCCCTGCAGATTCCCCTGCAGTTCCCAAGGTGTGAGATTAGAGTAGTAGCTCCCACAAAGTGACCCACAATGCTGGGGGCACTTGTCCCCCTTGAGGTTTTTTTTTTTCCCATCAAAGGTGCTGAGACGCAAGGAAGACCTCTCAGTGTGGTGCTATGCTGGGCTGGGCAGAGGCAATTGGGTCAGAGTGTAGCGGCTTCTCTTACACTTCTAATGTAGTCTGTCTCAGTCTCTGTGATGCAGGGTAGGGGGGTGCTTCAGCCTCACCTCCACATTCTAGGATTCTTCCAGTAGTATCTTGTTCTTGAAGAGTTGTTAGTTGTTCTTGCAATAGGAAGCAAAGTCAGGAATGACCTATGTCAACATCTGATGGTGTCTTTAATGAGAGAGCTAGCTTTTTTTTTTTTCTCTTCTCCCTCTGAGAAGAGAATATTTAAGTCCCAGACCTTGGTCTTCCCTTGGCCCAAAGGAGAATTTAGAAGTCTTTGTTTTGAATGTTGCAATGTCCTGTAGTTGTAGAAGGCTGGGCTTCTTCACCTCCACTGCGCTTCTCTGCTTCACCAGCCTGTTACCCTGTTATATTAACCCCTCATGGCCTGGTCAAGGATCTAGGTAGAGTATTACCCTCAGCTGGCTCCAGGCTTTTCACATATGTGCTTAAAAATAATATTTCAACATGTTTTCTGATTATAAAAGTAATACATTATTATTGTGGAAATTTTGGGAAACAGAAACTAGAAGGTATAAATAAGAAAATAAAAGCCATCCTAAATCCCACTACTCAGAATAACCACTGTTAATATTCTATGCATTTTAACATAATTGAGATCATAGTTTTCATATAGCTTTTCCCACTGAACATGACATCATAAACACTTATTAAGCCTTTAAAATGCTTCTTTTTAAAAGATTTTATTTATTTATTTGGGAGAGAGAGAGAGTGCAGGTAGAGGAGTAGAGGGAGAAGGAGAGAGAATTCAAGCAGACTCTGCAATGAGTGTGGAGCCCAACTCAGGGCTGGATCTTATGACCCTGAGATCATGACCTGAGCTGAAATCAAGAGCCAGACACTTAATCAACTGAGGCACGCAAGCACCCCTAAAATGCTTCTTAAGCATTGTTTTTAATGGGTACTTTACATGAAAGAAGATCCATAGTTTACATAAGATATCTTCTTTTGTTACGTAGGTTGTTTTAAAACAATGACTTTACACATAGAATTTCTCCTACTCACTAGATTATTTTGTTAGGATAATTTCCTAGAAATAGAATTATAATGGCAAAGAGTATGAGTATTTTTAAGACTCCTGATATGTAATATTTTTATAGAACTGTTATGGTGCCATATTCTCTGTTTAACCTTTGAGTCTTCTCTTCTCACACATTGCTGATAACCTGCAATATTTTCTGATACTGTATGAATGACTATGGCCACCCACTTTGGGCTATTGGTGCCAATCAGCCAGTCAACAGAGCCTTTGACCTTGATTTAGACCCTTTGATAGAACAAGAAGTGAAAGTTATGGTTGTGTTTCATAGACGTTTATAATCTAAGTGGGATAACAAAATTAAAGCATATGGTAAAATTAACAAACTACTCAAGACAGTATCTCTGTTATCTTCCTTTATAAGCCACATCCTTCATTAGGAATCTGAGGTCTCTACAACATAGGTTCTCCATGATTAGCCTGAGCTCTAAACTGAGCCTGAACCTCAAACTGCTCTGGGCTTCTGGAGAATTTATTATCCTGTCTTCTCAGTGAATGGCATCATGAGACACCAACAGTTTCTAATCCCCTACAATCTTCTGGATAATGACAGTAATGGTGATGATGCCTAACAGTTATCAAGCAATTTACCTTGTGCCAGGCAGAGTTAAACACTTGATGTGCAGTATCACATTTTGTCTGCTCCAGATCTTTGTGAGGTGATATAGTATTATCCATATTTTATGAATGATAAAAAATGGGGCTTAGAGTGATTAAGAGATTTCCCTCAAGATCACACAATAGACAGGGACAGAGCTATTATAAAAACCCAAGTCTGGGGCTCCTGGGTGGCTCAGTCGTTAAGCGTCTGCCTTCGGCTCGGGTCATGATCCCAGGGTCCTGGGATCGAGTCCCACATCGGGCTCCCTGCTCAGCGGGAAGCCTGCTTCTCCCTCTCCCACTCCCCCTGCTTGTGTTCCTGCTCTCGCTGTCTCTCTCTGTCATATAAATAAATAAAATCTTTAAAAAAAAAAAAAAACCCAAGTCTGTCAGTCCATGGCCCATTATCTTGAACACAATGCCATATAGCCTCTCATGCTGGAAGGGCCAAGAGGCTGAGCCACTGCTGGGAAATGTTCCCCAGCCAGACTCTCTAGCCAGAGTCTAGCTGCTCTTTGCAAAGGCAATTCCAGACAAAGGATTTTGCTGTGTTTGTGGCCACAGTGTCAGGAGCCACTCTCCTTAGTGTCTCTTGTCAGGAGTGTTACTGGTTGAGAGTGCTCCCAGGGGACTCACCTATCAGAGCATTTCTCAGAGACACTTTGATGTCTGCTGGAGTCTGGCTTTCTGAGCTCTCAACACCTGCACATTTAGCCTTACTTTTAGCATCACTTCTGGGAGGGCGTCTTACAGTTTTTACACCTGCAGTTCTGCATTAATTCAAAACCCTTGGGAGGAATGAAGGAAGCCACAAAAGCCCCTGTATCAAGCAAGGCCTGAGTGTCCACATCCTTGGCTAATGGTGAGCACTTGTCCTTCTCCAGGAAACCCTTTTCAGAATTGCAAAGTTGTAGAATATTAAAGACCCTATCAATCTCTCCTTTCAATATTAAAATCCACACTACATGTAGACTTGACAAAAGCCCCCAATTCCTCTTTTAGTGCCCTTCTAGTGGGCTTGCAGCACATATGGAAATTGGGCTTCAGGAATATTTTCCCAAGCTAGATAGGCAAATTCAACTCTTTCACCTAGATCCCATGGAGGAGATACTAGGTCTAAGCATTGTAGGAACTCAAAGAAGATGCCAATAATGGGTGCAATAACCAGAGAAAATTCCTTGGAGTAGGTGAATCTAGAGGTGAGTCTTCAAAATGGCTAGGATTAGAACAGCTGGGCTTAAATAGGGAGGACATTCTGAGAGAGAGGACCCTCATGCAAGATGTCAGCATAGAAGAAATTGTATCTACCGGAATGTAAAAAAGTTGGGCTGACAGCAGGTCCATGCTATGTGCATGGAGATTACTTAATCTTCTCTTTTGTTGCTTATGCTCCACAGCTGCTCTATGTAATGTACTATTTACAAGGCCAATGCTGAGCATCTCTGGATGTGACAGCTCTTACATTACTGCTTCTTCTAGGCAGATCTTGGCAGAAATTGCCTTGGGAGTAGCAGCCCCCTCTGAATGTTTCTTTTGCAGGAAAGCTAGCTAACTGCCTACTCGGCACTTTCTAGTTGTTATTGAGGCAGGTGTTTTAGGTTTTTCTTTCTTGTGATTTTTGTTTGTTTGTTTGCTTGCAGATGTCAGAAATTCAAAATAGCCTAAGGGGAATGTATTGGCTTGTGTAACCAAAAGAAAAGTTCAGCTTAGGTTTCAAGAATGGCTTGATTTAGGAACTCAAGGTTTCCTTGTTTCTATCTTGCAATTCTTCATCTCTCCATGTTGGCTAACCAGTTCAAACAGAGTCTGGCCATGTTCATGTGCCTGGAAGCTTCAAACATTCTTCCTTATAGGTCCAAACGTAGGAAACAGAAGATTTTTTCTTACTGGTCAATTTGAAGAAGTATCCTCAGCCTGACTATCACTGAACTGAGTTGCGCCACATGCCTAACTCCGAACCAAGTCCTGGGGCAAAGAAGGTAAGATGCTCTGATGAGTCAACTCTGAGTCATATGCTCACCCTTGAAAGGAGAGATGGAGTACATCCACCTCAACCATATGGACTGAGTAGAGAACATATATGATTCCCAAGAGGAAAACTGGGATGATGTTAACAGAAAAGTGGCAAGTATAGGCTAAGTGGTAAAAAACAACCTATGATTACTATAGTGAGTCTCTGAATCTCCACGTATTAAGAACTGGTGTTTTCCTTGGAAGACACTTTAGTGTTACCTGGATTCCCTAGCAAGCCATATGGCCATCCTGCTCTTTGATGGATGTGCCTGCTTCACATGGCCACTGCAAACATCCCAGAAATCACAGCCAGGATTGAAGAGTCACTTCAATCTCACCGGGAGGATGTAATGGATGCTCTGGATGTGCTTTGGATCTGGTGAGAGGGAAAGGAGAATAAGTTTATAATCTGACCTTACTTTGTTGGAAGTAAAGATGCTTAACTCACCCTCTTGGAGGCATCTTTGTCAGAAAATAGTACAGTGGTTAAGACCATTGCCCTCCAGGGGCGCCTGGGTGGCTCAGTTGGTTAAGCATCTGCCTTTGGCTCAGGTCATGATCCTGCGGTCCTGGGATTGAGCCCTGTGTTAGCCCCATTTGGGGCTCCCTGCTCAGCAGGGAGTCTTCTTCTCCCTCTGCCCTCTTCCTCTCTCTCCCCCTGCTAGTGGTCTGTCTCAGATACATAAATAAAATCTTAAAAAAAAAAAAAAAAGAAGAACCTTGGCCTCTGAAATCAGACTGCCTGGGTTTGAACATGTTTTTTTCAATATCAATAAACCTCCATTTTCTTTCTCTACAAGGGTGTCCTGAGGATTCATGAAATTATGCCTATGAAGTACTTGACACAGTGCATAGCATATAACTAAGTGTGTATAGAATACAAGTTAAATACTCTTTGCTGTAGCAGGTGATGTCACAACAGCAGGTGCTCAAGAGGGCCTATCTATCTAGAAGCATGCGAAGTGCAGGACATATTTTCTTTTATTGGATATGAAAACCTTCTTTCCATCCCCACTTTATTTCCTGAGGGGTGAGCAAGTCTGACTAGAATTTTTGTACATGCTCTCTGACAACTAATGGCTTTTGGGGGTCACTGCAAAACCCCTTTTTCGCTCCCACACCAGTCAGTCCTAGAGTCTTGCCTGTTCTATCTCTGAAATATTTCTTGAATCTGACCTCACTCTTCACTGCCCCTGCCCCAGCTCTAGTTCACAATCCCCTCTCTCCTGTCTGGTTAAATCAGGAATTTTTCTAACTTAGTTCCCTGTCCTACATGTCTTTCTATCTGGTCTGCTCCTTTCCTTTGCTCCTTTCCCTTGCCTACACAATAATGTCCTAATTCCTTAGCAAGGCATTATTTAAAGACATTTTCAGTCTGATTCCAGCCTACCCTTCCATCTGCAAGAATCTCTCCCACAAAACATCTATTACAGCCATAGCTGCTGATGTTCACTCTTCCCTAAAAACTCCATGCCCCAGCACCCCTGCAGGCTTTTGCCCACACTGTTTTTGCTGGCTGTCTGCCCTTACCTCTTCTCTGCTTGGCTAATTTCTGCATATTTTTTAAAGTTCAGCTCTTCTCCCCTGGGTCCCTGCTCCTGTGCTTCCATAGCTAGATGTACATGCTATTACTGTACATTTATCACACTATTTAACAATTGGCTGTGTACCTATCTCTACTCCTATATGCACCATAAATTCATGGAAGAAAAGGAACATGGTTTATGCATTCTTATATACCCAGGGCCTAGAAAAGTGTTCAAAAGCAGAATTTATTTTCTGCAATTAGTATTTGTTCTTAGGTTGTAAATCAAGAAGGGTAAAATGCGCTTCTATGTATTTCTCTTATTACAGCACCATTCTGAGTGGTTCTTCTGAATTTTTCTTCCTTTTTTTCAATATATTTTAAATTATATAGTAACAAGAAATACAGGAATCCATTCCTATTCTTAAAAATATATATTAATTCCTTCTGCCAAGGTAACCACTGTTATTAGGTTGGTGGATATTCTTCAGGACTTTTCAAAAATTATTTATTTAAAATAACAGTTTTATTTAGATATAATCCACATACGATGAAATTCACTCCTTTAAAATGTACAATTTGGCAGTTCTTAGCATTTTCACATTTATGAAACCATCACCAGTATCTAATGTTAGAACATTTTATCATTAGCAGTCACTCCCCATTTTTCGCTCCCCATCAGCCCTTAATAACCACTAATATACTTTGTCTTGGTGGATTCGCCTATTCTGGATATTTCATGTAAATGGAATTGTACAATAAGTGTCTGACTTCTATTATTTAGAATAATGTTTTCCAGTTTCATCCATTTTGCAGCATGTATCATTACTTCATTCCTTTTATGGCAGAATAATATTCTATTTTTAGATATAACATATTTTATTTATCTATCAGTTGAAAGAAATTTGGGTTGCTTCCACTTTCTGACTGTTGTGAATAATACTTTATGAACATTCCTGTACAAATTTTTGTATGGACATATGTTTTCAGTTCTCTTGGGTATGTGCCTAGGAGTGGAACTGCTGGGTCATATGGTAACTCTATGTTTAAAAGGTTGAGGAATTGCTAAATTTTCCATAGCAGCTTCAACATTTCACATTCCCACCAGCAATGTATGAGGATTCAAACTTTTCTACATCTTTATCACCACTTGTTCTTGTCTGTGTTTTTCACTATACTCATTTTAGTGAGTGTGAAGCATTATTTAATTGTGGTTTTGAGTTATGTTTCCATAATGACTAATAATCTTGAGCATCTTTCATGTACTTATTATCCATTTGTATATCTTCTTTGGAGAAATGTTTATTCAAATGCTTTGTCTATTTTAAAATTGGTTATTTGTCCTTTTATTGAGTTGTAAGCATTCTTTTTTATTATTATGTTCTGTTAATCACCATACATTACATCATTAGTTTTTGATGTAGTGTTCCATGATTCATTGTTTGCATATAACACCCCGTTCTCCATGCAGAACGTGCCCTCTTTAATACCCATCACCAGGCTATCCCATCCTCCCACACCCCCTCCCCTCTAGAACCCTCAGTTTGTTTTTCAGAGTCCATAGTCTCTCATGGTTTGTCTCCCCCTCCGATTTCCCCCCCTTTCATTTTTCGCCTCCTGCTATCTTTTTCTTCTTCTTTTTTAACATATATTGTATTATTTGTTTCAGAGGTACAGATCTGTGATTCAACAGTCTTGCCCACTTCACAGCGCTCACCATAGCACATACTCTCCCCAATGTCTATCACCCAGCTACCCCATCCCTCCCACCCTCCTCGACTCCAACAACCCTCAGTTTGTTTCCTGAGATTAAGAATTCCTCATATCAGTGAGGTCATATGATACATGCCTTTCTCTGATTGACTTACTTCGCTCATCATAATACCCTCCAGTTCCATCCATGTCGTTGCAAATGGCAAGATTTCATTCTTTTTGATGGGTGCATTCTTTTTTTTTTTTAATTTTTTTATTCTTATATTATCCCCATAAATTACACCATTAGTTTTAGATGTAGTGTTCCATGATTCATTGTGCGTAATACCCAGTGCTCCATGCAGAATGTGCCCTCCTCAATACCCATCACCAGGCTAACCATCCTCCCAACCTCCGCCCCTCTAGAACCCTCAGTTTGTTTTTCAGAGTCCATCATCTCTCATGGTTCGTCTACCCCCCGATTACCCCCGCTTCATTCTTCCCCTCCTGCTACCTTCTTCTTCTTCTTCTTCTTTTTTTTTCTTAACATATATTGCATTATTTGTTTCAGAGGTAAAGATCTGAGATTCAACAGTCTTGCACAATTCACAGCGCTTACCAGAGCACATACCCTCCCCAGTGTCTATCACCTAGTCATCCCATCCCTCCCACCCCACCCCCTACTCCAGCAACCCTCAGTTTGTTTCCTGCGATTAAGAATTCCTCATATCAGTGAGGTCATATGATATATGTCTTTCTCTGTTTGACTTATTTCGCTCAACATAATAGCCTCCAGTTCCATCCACGTCGTTGCAAATGGCAAGATCTCATTCCTGTTGATGGCTGCATAATATTCCATTGTATATATATACCACCTCTTCTTTATCCATTCATCTGTCGATGGACATCTTGGCTCTTTCCACAGTTTGGCTATTGTAGACATTGCTACTAGAAACATCGGGGTGCACGTACCCTTTCGGATCCCTACTTTTGTATCTTTGGGGTAAATACCCAGTAGTGCCATTGCTGGATCATATGGTAGCTCTATTTTCAACTTTTTGAGGAACCTCCATACTGTTTTCCAGAGTGGCTGCACCAGCTTGCATTCCCACCAACAGTGTAGGAGGGTTCCCCTTTCTCCGCATCCCTGCCAACATCTGTCGTTTCCTGACTTGTTAATTTTAGCCATTCTGACTGTGAGGTGTGAGGTGGTATCTCATTGATGTTTTGATTTGGATTTCCCTGATGCCGAGCGATGTTGAGCACTTTTTCATGTGTCTGTTGGCCATTAGGATGTCTTCTTTGGGAAAATGTCCGTTCATGTCTTCTGCCCATTTCTTGATTGGATCATTTGTTCTTTGAGTGTTGAGTTTGATGAGTTCTTTATAGATTTTGGATACCAGCCCTTTATCTGATATGTCATTTGCAAATATCTTCTCCCATTCTGTCGGTTGTCTTTTGGTTTTGTTGACTGTTTCCTTTGCTTTGCAAAAGCTTTTTATCTTGATGAAGTCCCAATAGTTCATTTTTGCCCTTGCTTCCCTTGCCTTTGGTGATGTTTCTAGGAAGAAGTTGCTTTGGCTTAGGTCAAAGAGATTGCTGCCTGTGTTCTCCTTTAGGATTTTGATGGACTCCTGTCTCACATTGAGGTCTTTCAACCATTTGGAGTCTATTTTTGTGTGTGGTGTATGGAAATGGTCCAGTTTCATTCTTCTGCATGTGGCTATCCAATTTTCCCAACACCATTTGTTGAAGAGACTGTCTTTGTTCCATTGGACATTCTTTCCTGCTTTGTCGAAGATGAGTTGACCATAGAGTTGAGGGTCCATTTCTGGGCTCTCTATTCTGTTCCATTGATCTATGTGCCTGTTTTTGTGCCAGTACCATACTGTCTTGATGATGACAGCTTTGTAATAGAGCTGGAAGTCCGGAATTGTGATGCCACCAGCTTTGCTTTTCTTTTTCAACATTCCTCTGGCTATGCGGGGTCTTTTCTGGTTCCATACAAATTTTAGGATTATTTGTTCCATTTCTTTGAAAAAAGTGGATGGTATTTTGATGGGGATTGCATTGAATGTGTAGATTCCTCTAGGTAGCATTGACATCTTCACAATATTTGTTCTTCCAACACATGAGCATGGAACGTTTTTCCATTACTTTGTGTCTTCCTCAATTTCTTTCATGAGTATTTTATAGTTTTCTGAGTACAGATCCTTTGCCTCTTTGGTTAGATTTATTCCTAGGTATCTTATGGTTTTGGGTGCAATTGTAAATGGGATCGACTCCTTAATTTCTCTTTCTTCTGTCTTGTTGTTGGTGTATAGGAATGCCACTGACTTCTGTGCATTGATTTTATATCCTGCCACTTTACTGAATTCCTGTATGAGTTCTAGCAGTTTGGGGGTGAAGTCTTTTGGGTTTTCCACATAAAGTATCATATCATCTGCAAAGAGTGAGAGTTTGACTTCTTCTTTGCCGATTTGGATGCCTTTGATTTCTTTTTGTTGTCTGATTGCTTTGGCTAGGACTTCTAATACTATGTTGAATAGCAGTGGTGATAGTGGACATCCCTGCCACGTTCCTGACCTTAGGGGGAAAGCTCTCAGTTTTTCCCCATTGAGAATGATATTCGCTGTAGGTTTTTCATAGATGGCTTTTATGATATTGAGGTATGTACCCTCTATCCCTATACTCTGAAGAGTTTTGATCAAGAAAGGATGCTGTACTTTGTCAAATGCTTTTTCTGCATCTATTGAGAGGATCATATGATTCTTGTTCTTTCTTTTATTAATGTATTGTATCACGTTGATTGATGTGCGGATGTTGAACCAACCTTGCAGCCCAGGGATAAGTCGCACTTGGTCATAGTGAATAATCCTTTTAATGTACTGTTGGATCCTATTGGCTAGTATTTTGGTGAGAATTTTTGCATCCATGTTCATCAGGGATATTGGTTTGTAATTCTCCTTTTTGATGGGGTCTTTGTCTGGTTTTGGGATCAAG
>NC_058403.1:169262461-169310538 GCF_002201575.2 Neomonachus schauinslandi
CTTGATCCCAAAACCAGACAAAGACCCCATCAAAAAGGAGAATTACAGACCAATATCCCTGATGAACATGGATGCAAAAATTCTCACCAAAATACTAGCCAATAGGATCCAACAGTACATTAAAAGGATTATTCACCACGACCAAGTGGGATTTATTCATGGGGTACAAGGTTGGTTCAACATCCACAAATCAATCAATGTGATACAATACATTAATAAAAGAAAGAACAAGAATCATATGATCCTCTCAATAGATGCAGAAAAAGCATTTGACAAAATACAGCATCTTTCTTGATTAAAAGTCTTCAGAGTATAAGGATAGAGGGTACATACCTCAATATATAAAAGCCATCTATGAAAAACCTACAGCGAATATCAGTCTCAATGGGGAAAAACTGAGAGCTTTCCCCCTAAGGTCAGGAACGCGGCAAGGATGTCCACTATCACCACTGCTATTCAACATAGTACTAGAAGTCCTAGCCACAGCTATCAGACAACAAAAAGAAAAAAAGGCATCCAAATTGGCAAAGAAGAAGTCAAACTCTCACCCTTTGCAGATGACATCATACTTTATGTTGAAAACCCAAAAGACTGCACCCCAGAACTGGTAGAACTCATACAGGAATTCAGTAAAGTGGCAGGATATAAAATCAATGCACAGAAATCAGTTGCATTTCTATACACCAACAACAAGAAAGAAGAAAGAGAAATTAAGGAGTTGATCCCATTTACAATTGCATCCAAAACCATTCGATATCTAGGAATAGATTTAACCAAAGAGGCAAAGAATCGGTACTCAGAAAATTATAAAATACTCATGAAAGAAATTGAGGAAGACACAAAGAAATGGAAAAACGTTCCATGCTCATGGATTGGAAGAACAAATAATCCTAAAATTTGTATGGAATCAGAAAAGACCCCGAAGAGCCAGAGGAATGTTGAAAAAAAAGCAAAGCCATGGCATCACAATTCCGGACTTCCAGCTCTATTACAAAGCTGTCATCATCAAGACAGCATGGTACTGGCACAAAAACGGACACATAGGTCAAAGGAACAGAATAGAGAGCCCAGAAATGGACCCTTAACTCTATGGTCAATAATCTTCGACAAAGCAGGAAAGAATGTCCAATGGAAAAAAGACAGTTTCTTCAATAAATGGTGTTGGGAAAACTGGACAGGCACATGAAGAAGAATGAAACTGGACCATTTCCATACACCACACACGAAAATAGACTCCAAATGGTTGAAAGACCTAAATGTGAGACAGGAGTCCATCAAAATCCTACAGGAGAACACAGGCAGCAACCTCTTCGACCTCAGCCGCAGTAACTTCTTCCTAGAAACATCACCAATGGCAAGGGAAGCAAGGGCAAAAATGAACTATTGGGACTTCATCAAGATAAAAAGCTTTTGCACGGAAAGGAAAGTCAAGAAAAGCAAAAGACAACTGACAGAATGGCAGAAGATATTTGCAAATGACATATCAGATAAAGGGCTAGTATCCAAAATCTATAAAGAACTTATCAAACTCAACACCCAAAGAACACATGATCCAATCAAGAAATGGGCAGAAGACATGAACAGACATTTTTCCAAAGAAGACATCCAAATGGCCAACAGACACATGAAAAAGTGCTCAGCATCGCTTGGTATCAGGGAAATCCAAATCAAAACCTCAATGAGATACCACCTCACACCAGTCAGAATGGCTAGAATTAACAAGTCAGGAAATGACAGACGTTAGCGTGGATGTGGAGGAAGGGGAACCCTCCTACAGTGTTGGTGGGAATGCAAGGTGGTGCAGCCACTCTGGCAAAAGTATGGAGGTTCCTTAAAAAGTTGAAAATAGAGCTACCCTATGACCAAGCAATTGCACTACTGGGTATTTACCCCAAAGATACAAATGTAGGGATCCAAAGGGGTACATGCACCCCAATGTTTATAGCAGCAATGTCCACAATAGCCAAACTATGGAAAGAGCCAAGATGTCTATCGAAAGATGAATAGATAAAGAAGATGTGATATATATATACACAAAGGAATGTTATGCAGCTGTCAAAAAAACCCCCAAAATCTTGCCATTTACAATGACGTGGATGGAACTAGAGGATATTATGCTATGCAAAATCAGTTAATCAGAGAAAGACATGTATCATATGATCTCACTGATATGAGGAATTCTTAATCTCAGGAAACAAACTCAAGGCTGTTGGAGTGGTGGAGGTGGGAGGGATGGGGTGGCTGGGTGATAGACATTGGAGAGGGTGTGTGCTATGGTGAGCGCTGTGAATTGTGTAAGACTGTTGAATCACAGACCTGTACCTCTGAAACAAATAATACATTATATGTCAAAAAAAAGAAGAAGAAGATGGTAGGAAGGGAAAAATGAAGGGGGGGAAATCAGAGGGGGAGACGAACCATGAGAGACTATGGACTCTGAGAAACAAACTGAGGGTTCTAGAGGGGAGGGGGTTAGGGGAATGGGTTAGCATTGTGCTGGGTATTAAAGAGGGCATGTATTGAATGGAGCACTGGGTGTTATACCCAAACAATGAATCATGGTACACTACATCAAAAACTAATGACATAATGTATGGTGATTAACATAACATAATAAAATAAAATTTAAAAAATAAAATTAAATTTTAAAAGAACTTGCATGAAGTTGTTTTGATATCATGATTTCCATAAGTTCTATTAATTGGTGTTCAGAATAGAATCTGTCTCATTTAATTCTGTAGATCTCTCCTTCACATGGGAGCCCGTTCATGACATGGAAAAGAAATGATAGATGGGCTGGAATAGTCTGGATTTATATTCTAGCTGTTATGTATGGTGAGGCCAGCTTAAGGAAAACATGGTTCTTAAAAGACTTTCCATTGAATTTAGAGCTGACCAGACTTTTCACCACAATCCAGAGATTTTTAACTTCACAAAGATGTGGCATTTTATTTTAATAAAGCTATCAACAGTGCTCCCTTTTCGAGTGACTTTTCAAAAGCATCTTTTGTCAGCAGAGAGCTTTTATTAGCTAATGTAACCTTGCTGTACTCCATGTTAGCAAAGAGGGAAAAGAAATGTCCTTGGGTACTGTTTATGGGAAGTTTTGCAAAAATTCTCAAGGGGAAAGAAGTTGTTCAGCTATTTGAAGCTACATTTGTCACTCTGTTGTATCTTAACTAAAAATAATGAAGTTTTCCAATGCTAATGTCCAGAAGGTAAAAGTTTATCAGATTATGCCTCCAAACTGACAGTTGGATGAAAAGAAATCACAGGGGATTAATATGGAGACACCAGGTAGAAGTGTGGGCATGATAGTTTTGATAGGCTCAACTATAAATGTCTGTGGTCTGAGCCCCTAAAAACAGGGTGTTAGGCAAGAATATCTAGGAGTAAGAGTAATAGCCTTGGCTATGGAATGTGGCAGCTAGCTAATGAGGACTTAATCTGATCCATTACTGATAACTGAGCAGTGCCAATAATCTGCAGGATCATGGGGCAGACATACATATTGTGGGTTCTGGGCACAGTCAGGTGGGGAGTTAATGGTATGATTCCAGTAATCAGTCCATGATGCAAGTGCTCATTCAGTAATCAGAGTGTGTGGACAGGGTCTTACACAGGTGTCAAGACACTGGAAAGCAGATTGGGATTCTGGGACAGGTCCACTGCAGTGTGGGAACTGATGTGTTGTCGGGACAAAGCCCCCTGACCTTAACATGGTAGGAATGGTGAAAGTTGAATCTCAAAGTGAATCTATACAAAATCTTCAACTGAATGGCTTAATTTCAAAACCCATGAACAGACCAGGTGGGGCAACTAATGCCTCCTCTGTTTTGTTAGGGATTGGCTCACAAACTGAGGAGGGCACTTAATTGATACTGTGGACTTAGGGCTCACAGTGAGGAGTCACTGGAGAAGGTAGGAAGGACATTCTGACAGCACTGTCCCTGAATTCCCAGATAACACTATAAATTATCTCTCATCTTTGCTGGGAAGTGGTAGGTAGTGGTACTTGATGTCTATTAGACTCCAACTCAATTTTGAGGTCCATAATTCAATGAGGATAGATATAAAAGGGGTTCCTTTTTCATCAAAAGGGTAATTACCTAGTTATCAGTGTGCTGGGAGGATGAGAGCTTATGGATTTTTCATAAAATCATAAGTTCATAAGGGGCTGGGTGAAGTCATTACATTCTGTCTTCAAGCAGGGCTGAATTTAATTCATCCTTGATGGATGGGACACTGTTTAAGAAAGATCTCTAGAGAATAATAGTTGACAACCTTCAGTATTTTAGCTATCCTCTATTGTGACATTCCTTCTATCTTAGTGAATATGTTGACATAGAATGGAAGTTCATAGTCTTTTGTGTCCTTTTTGGGTAGAAAGAACAATGCTGTAAGTGTCCCTCATTTTCATTAATTCAGAGAACACTACTGGATACCTATTCTGTGCTAGATGCGAGTGATACAAGGGTGAATCAGTAGAAAAGACATTTGATTCTTGTTGATATTTAGCTGAAAGACACATGATGGATAATAATCAATAACCAAATAAATAAGTGATTACAAGTTGTAATAAATGCTATAAAGGGAATAAAGTGCTCCTATAGAAAGGAGCTAAAGGAAGCTAAGGCCTAGTTTAGATGAGTGGACAGAGGACTTATAAGTAGAGATTTATAAGTGACATTTACTACAAGCCCTGAGGTATAAAAGGTTACAGCATTTTAGCATGGAGAGAAGAGTGTTCTTGACAGAGGAAGCAAAATGTGCAAAGGCCCTGAAGTAGAAAGACCATGGTGTGTTTGAGAGATTGAAGAGGTCAGTATAGCTAGAGCAGAGTGGTCAGGGAAAGGCTGGCATGCAGTGAGGTTAGGGAAGGAACTAAGGGGCCAGGTAATATGTGACCTTGTAAGCAATAATGGGGAATTTGGATTTTATTAAAATAGAATGTTTTTAATAGATCACCTGGCTGCTGTGTGGCAAATGAATGAGAAGTGGGAAAATCAGAGTAGAGAGACCATTTAGGAGGTAATCTGTTGGTGTTGGTGCTTTGGACTGTGTTGGTGGCAGTGAAAATGGATGGAGATATTTTTGAGATATACTTAGGGGTCTCATTGATGGGTTGGATGTAGTACAAAGGTAAAAGGAAGGCATCAATTCAAGGCTGACATCTTGGATTCTGGGTAGAGGAACTGGTAAGATGGTAGTTTCATCTAGTAGCTGGAAAACAGTTCAGGAGTAGATTTGTAGAGGGAAGGATGGGAATTGAAAGTTTGCATCTGCACATGTTAAGTTTGAGATATCTGTGAAACATGCAAGTAAAACTGTTAACTCGAAGTCTGAAGTTCAGAGAAGTTGACACTGGAGAAATACATTTGGATGTTAGTCTGATAATAAAAGCTATGGGAAGAGAATAACATCATGGAAGGAAGAGGAAAGAGAAGGAAAGGGGGCCGAGGAATAAACTGAGGAACTCTAATATACCCCCATAGCCTTTAGAAGAAGGAGTTGAGTAGAGAGAGCACCAGACTGAAAAGCATGTAGGTTCTGATTACCTTGGGCAAGACTGTCTCTGACTGTCAGTATCTGCATCTTTAAAATAAGCAATTTAAGCTCTAAATTCTCTTCAATTGCCAATATTCTGTCATTCATTTCTTAACTCAGTATTAGGCTCATTTTCCAATTACTTTGGCAATTATCTGTAACTTCCACTACTTACCTAGAATTAGTATACTCAGAATACCCTTTTCTAATTCACAATTCTAATTCTAGGTCTATTAACATCCCTCTACATTTTGTCCCTCCTCTGCCAAGTTGTGATTCCTTGGGCAGTTTGTGCTGTTACATTCCAGTTCAATTTGGTGGGGGGTGGAGTCTATGTCATAATGGAGATTGATATTGGTAGGCTTCCTTTTTCATTAAAAATGTGCCTCTTTATTTTTCCCGTTCCTATTCAACTCAATTTTCCAGTTTTTTTAAATCAACTTTAGAAATTTGAGGAGTGCAAGGGCCCCTGGTTGTCTCAATTGGTTGAGCATCTGACTCTTGGTTTTGGCTCCAGTCATGGTCTCAGGGTCATGAGATCAAGCCCCACATAGTGCTCTGAGTCTGCTTGAGATTCTCTCCCTCTTCGTCTGCCCCTCCCCCAACTCTCTCTAAATTGATAAAAAGATAAATAAATCAAATCAAATCAAATCTTTAAAAAAAAAGAAATTTGAGGAGTGCAAGTGGGCATTTTGTTTGGCCTAACTTAATGTTTGTCTTTGGTCCAGATCATAAAGCAAACCAAATTGACGGCCACTGCTCAGTAGCCAATAGGACTTTTAACCTAGTTGAAATTTGGGTTGAAGGATGAATTCCCAACTGCAATGCAGTGGATGTGTTTGTAGCAAATGAAGTTTCAGAGCATTGCTTAAGGATCTCAGGGTGATATCTGTTCTAGATATCTTTTTTTAAAAAAATTAACACTGTCAATTATTCATGTTGGAATGATATTTTAACAAAGTGCCTTTGTGGGGCGCCTGGGTGGCTCAGTTGTTAAGCGTCTGCCTTCGGCTCAGGTCATGATCCCAGGGTCCTGGGATTGGGCCCCACATCGGGCTCCCTGCTCAGCGGGAAGCCTGCTTCTCTGTCTCCCACTCCGCCTGCTTGTGTTCCCTCTCTTGCTGTGTCTCTCTCTGTCAAATAAATAAATAAAATCTTAAAAAAAAAAAACCCACAAAAAAACAAAGTGCCTGTGCTGTCCTTTCATGATGCCTTATTGCTATTTTTTTGTGTGACATGATTCTCTGTTGTTTTTGCTTTTGTCTCACAACGTACCATCTGAACCTGCTGAGAAAGTTGGAAAAAAGTGAAAAAGAAAAAAAGAATTCATGCTGAAAAACAAATGTTATTGGTTAATGAAAAATAATAGATAAAATAGCAATTACATGTCACATGATAGACTTTCTTTTTTACTCCCCAAATGCTCTGAAAGTGGCATTGGGTCATCTCAGCAAAGAAGGAACACAACTACAGTGATGACAATCCTCCTGTCATAGATAAAGCCTTGTCAGCAATTTATTTCTTCTACATGTCACTATTTTCAGAATTCAGGACTCTAGTCATGACTGATATGGTTATTAGAGAAAGAAGAGGTTAGATTAAATGAAAAAAGTTATTACTTATTACAGCTGGGTGATTTGGCTAAATTAACAGTAGTGTTAAATGCATAATACAGAAAGTGGTAAAAAAGGTGTGAACCAGTAACATAATTGTGCTTAAATGAAATGGGACATTATCAATCTAATTTTGTATTTTTTTCAGATTTTAGAGCTCTACCTGGAAAACCTTTCAAATTCTCCAAAATAGACCCGGGCTTGGGTCAGCCTTAATATTTGTGTTTATATGAGGCAAACATTTCCAAACTGTATTATGTGAGTTTGGCTGTATTATTTGCCTTTACCCTTTCCCACCTGTATTGAGTTGAATATAGTCCTCCATAAAAAGTTATATGCAAGACCTAACCCCAGTACCTGTGGATATGACCCTGTTTCCCTGTTTGGAGAAAGAGTCTTTGCAGATGCAATTAAATGAAAGATCTCTAGAGGAAATCATCCTGGATTAACTGGGTGGACCCTAAAGCCAATGGTAAGTGTCCTTATGAGACACACAGGGTATAAGACCATGTGAAGACTGAGGCAGAGATTGCAGTGATTTGTCTATAAGCCCAGGGACACAATGACTGTAGCAATCACCACAAGTTAGGAGAGAGTTATGGAAAAGATTCTCCCTCAGAGCCTCTAGAAGCTTGCTCACACCTGGATTTAGAGTCTTGATCTCCAGAATTGTAAGATAATACCTTTCTGTTATTTTGAGCCACCTATTTGTGGTAATTTGCTACAACAGCTCTAGGAAACTAATATACCACCTTCTATTAGACATTTTGTAGGCCGCAGCATGATGGAGTAGAAAGGCATTGGAGTTAGAATTAGGAAACATAGTTTCTAAGCTTAAGGCTGCTATTGGTAGCTGTGTGATCTTGGGTGTGTCACAACCTCTGTGTGACCTTGGATGTGTCATAACATCTGACCCATAAAATGAAGACTTGGAAATCCCTTTCAAGTCCTTCTAGGTCTACTCTTATTTTCCTACTTAAAAAAACAAACTAGAAAACTGTACAAAACAAAATAATGCTTTTTGGAGAGTGGACAACAGGCAGCGTAGGAGTGTATTCACTGAGAAAAGAGAGAAAAAAAAAAAAAAGATGAGCCCTAAGATTATTCTAGCTTTTGCTTCCGGGCACTTTATGCACTGCATCCCAGAGATGGGAAACCAAAGCAAAGCCCAGGGGTATTGCTTAGTTAAAAAGAAAAATGTTGGAATTTGTGGAGGACAGGGCACAGAAATTTGTGGTTACAGAGTGCCAGAGAGGAGAGAATTATGCCGAAAGACAGCTCCAAAAATCTGCATAGTATTTCCCTTGAATCATTGCTGGATACTAAGATGTAAATGCATATGGTGAAATTTCACAATGTTGGACAATGGAGTGACTGGGTAGTGGTGAGCTACATGGTTTCCAGATCTCACACAGCCTGGAAGCTATTTTAGTTCTAACCAGTAATATTGGAGAGACTTCATTGAACACCTGGCATATCATTAAAGACACCACAAGAGTTATGTCTTAGTAGTAGAACTAAACTAACTCTAAAATAAAGGGTACTCTTGACCTACCTTAACAGAACAGAAAAATAAGAAAAGATCAGGCCCATTTGCAAGTAATGTTAACTGCCTACCAAAAGAAACTTCAACACTCTTTAAAGGAATGCAACAAAATCCAGACCCAATAATATAACATTTTTGATGTCCATTATCTAAAAAAAAATTATTAGACATTTTAAGTAGCAGGAAAATGTGACTCATAATCATTCAGTAGAATCAGACCTAGGAATGATAGAAACAATGGAATTAGCAGACAGGATCTGAAAACAGTTCTGGTAAATATGCTCAGAGATTTAAATGAAAATGTGAATGTAGCAAAAGGATAAATGGAAAATATTTAAAAAGTATCAAATGGAACTTCTAAAATGGAGAAATACCATATCAGAAATGAAAAATTAACAGCAGGTGAATCACACCCTTCACCTTCCCCCCAAAATAGATCATAGAACTTGAAAACACAGCAGTAGAAACTATTAAACTGAAGCACAGATACAAAAAAAGAGTTTTAAATGTAATTAACAGATAGTGAGCTCCTGGGACCACAGGCAGTTTAACATATGTAATTAGAATCCAGGAAGAAAGGATGGGACAGGGACATAAAAAATAATAATAATGGCTGAAAAATCTCCAAAGTTAAAGAAATCTTTAAGTCTCCTGATCCAAGTAGTTCAATGAGTCCCAAACAGAATAAACACAAAGAAAACTACACCAAAGTATATCATAATGAAATTATTGAAATCCAGTGATTAAAAAAAGTCTTAAGAACAGCTAAAGAGAAGCCACATTACCCACAGAGGAACAAAATAAGAATAATCACTGATTTCTTATTAGAAATAATGCAATACAAAAGAAAATAGAATGACATCTTTAGTATGCTGGGCAGAAAAAAAAACACTTAGAATTCTATATCCGTGGAAAATATCCTTCAAAAATAAATGTGAAATAAAGAAATTTTCAGATAAACAAAAGCTGAGAGAATTCATTGCCAGCACATTTACACTTAAATAAATGATAAAGGAAGTTTCAGGATGTAGGAAAATGATACCAGATGGAACAGAATTAAGGGCTCAGTATATGGTAAATATGTGGGAAAATACAAAAGATTTTCTTTCCTCATGTATACATATATTTCTTTGAAAAATAATTTTCTTTATAGTAAAAATAATGTAGAATTTATAACATGTAGGAATAAAATATGACAATAGCAGAATGGATAGGTGGGAGAAATGTAAGCATTCTGTTGTAAGGGTCTCCAATTGTATGTGAAGTAGTTTAATATTATTTGAAGGTAGACTGTGATAGAATGAAGATGCATATTGTAATTCCCAGGACATCAAAGTTGTATTGTAATAGCCTCCTAAGTAATCTTGTTTCTGTCCTTAATTTTGTAACTAGGTTAGATCATATCACACCTCAGGTTAAAACTCTCCAAAGACTTTCCATGTTAGGTCAAAAACTGAAGTTTTATAAATCTATATTTAATCTGATCCAAATCTACTTCTCTGATCACATCTCCAACTTCTGCTCCTCTCACTCACTCTTCTCTAGCCATGCTGGTCTCCTTGTTATTCTTTGAACTTGATTGGCAAGGTCTCTTCTGGGGTTTTTGCACTTGCTGTGTCCTTTGCCTCTAACACTCTTCATCCCAAATATATTTTTTCAAATCTTTTTTCAGACTTCACCTGCTCACTGGTATCTTCCCTGAACACTGATTTAAAAATGTGAACTGGGGGTGCCTGGGTGGTTCAGTCGGTTAAGACTCCAACTCTTGGTTTTGGCTCAGGTCGTGATCTCATAGGTTGTGAGATAGAACTGGGCATTGGACTCCCCACTCAGTGTAGAGTCTGCTTGAGATTCTCTCCCTCTGCCCCTCCCCCCACATGCACTCTCTCTTTCTCTCTCAAATAAATAAATAAATCTTTAAAAAAAATAAAATAAAACCTACCATTTGCTTTCCTGACACTCCCTATACCTCTTCCTTTGAGTACATGGTAGTACTTCTGTTTTCTCTGTAGTACTTTTCCTTGGCTTAATTGTCCTTGTAGTACTTATTATTTTCTAAGGCATTACAAACTTTCTTATTTGTTTTATTTATTGTCAGTCTCTCTCCACAGAGTCCATCACAACATAACTTGAGCAGGTTTTCTGTTTTCTTTCTTTTTTTTCTTTTTGTTCACTGATGAATCCAAAGGACCTAGAATATTATCTAATATATATTAAGTGCTCAATAAATATTTGGTTGAATGACAGGATCTGAAACCAAAAGCTTGGAAACTCTAGAAAGAGTACCCAAACTCCTTTTTTTCTGCTATAGCTGCCCCTGTGTATTGGACCCTGTATCTAATGTATAACACATGGCACTTTCCTGCCCTCTTCAACAATTTCCCCATCATCTCCCTGTCCTCATTTGCCTTAAGGCTGCAAGGGATTGGAAAGATGTTCCTTATCACAAAAAGAGAGACTTGAGAGCCCCGCTCTAGGCTTTTTTATTTGCCCTGACAAACATGACAATCTGTTTTTATCTTTAAAGCATTTGTGTGTCTGGAAAGTAGCCACTCTGAGAAGGCTGGTTTTTCTGTATTTCAAAGGGAATTTATGGTCTTTTTTGGGTTTTGATTTCTATCTTTTGGAAAAATTGGTGCCTGCAGCTCCGTTGCACTCAAGGCTTGAAATCTTTCATCCCTGACAGTAGGAGGATAAAAGGGGGCTCATCATGGTCTACCAAGGAGACTTTAGCTTCAGGTACATCTGGATGTAAGTAAAGGCCACAAAACAGAATGACCACAAGACTCTTGCTCTTTCCTAGGACCAGGGTTGAGGAAAAGATAGAGTCTAGTTTGCCCCACACTAACTAATTTATTTTGCAGACATAGCATTTTGAAGGGCCAGGCAGTTTCCAGAGAGAATCTGTTTCCCAGTCTGCCTCTTTGCCTCATGATTGGAGATCTGGTAGGAAAGCTCAGAGTGCTTTGATCACAGCCTCAGCCTTTAGCAGCCAAGTTCCTTGGTATCTAGGGCACTGAAAGGGAAGGGCAGCACAAGACAAATGGGCAGATGTTCACTGGTTGAAGGTGCAGTTTCTGAGTACAGCCTACTTCACTAGTAATGATGAAGTACCTTTTAGGTAATGTTTTTGCACCATATCTGAAGGTTAAGAGATTAGGTGGCTGTTTGCTGTTTTAAGCTGGCTTTATCTTTACATGCAGCTGGAAAATGAATAGTGGTAGTTGTCGTTAGTAAATTTAATTTTCTTTTGAATTGATTATCAAAAGAGCAATGCTTCTCCATTCCCCTAACATATTCAGTGCAGCTAATGCATAAGATTCATTTTTTTTATATTATTATTATTATTTTTATTGTTATGTTACTCCCCATACATTACATCATTAGTTTTAGGTGTAGTGTTCCATGATTCATTGTTTGTGCATAACACCCAGTGCTCCATGCAGAATGTGCCCTCCTCAATACCCATCACCAGGCTAACCCATCCTCCCACCCCCCTCCCCTCTAGAACCCTCAGTTTGTTTTTCAGAGTCCATCGTCTCTCATGGTTCGTCTACCCCTCCGATTTCCCCCCTTCATTCTTCCCCTCCTGCTATCTTCTTCTTCTTTTTTTTTTCTTAACATATATTGCATTATTTGTTTCAGAGGTACAGATCTGAAATTCAACAGTCTTGAACAATTCACAGCGCTTACCAGAGCACATACCCTCCCCAGTGTCTATCACCCAGTCACCCCATCCCTCCCACCCCACCACCCACTCCAGCAACCCTCAGTTTGTTTCCTGCGATTAAGAATTCCTCATATCAGTGAGGTCATATGATACATGTCTTTCTCTGTTTGACTTATTTTGCTCAGCATAATACCCTCCAGTTCCATCCACGTCGTTGCAAATGGCAAGATCTCATTCCTTTTGATGGCTGCATAATATTCCGTTGTATATATATACCACATCTTCTTTATCCATTCATCTGTCAATGGACATCTTGGCTCTTTCCACAGTTTGGCTATTGTGGACATTGCTGCTATAAACATCGGGGTGCACGTACCCTTTCGGATCCCTACTTTTGTATCTTTGGGGTAAATACCCAGTAGTGCAATTGCTGGATCATATGGTAGCTCTATTTTCATCTTTTGAAGGAACCTCCATACTGTTTTCCAGAGTGGCTGTGCCAGCTTGCATTCCCACCAACAGTGTAGGAGGGTTCCCCTTTCTCCGCATCCCCACCAACATCTGTCATTTCCTGACTTGTTAATTTTAGCCATTCTGACTGGTGTGAGGTGGTATCTCATTGAGGTTTTGATTTGGATTTTCCTGATGCCGAGCGATATTGAGCTCTTTTTCATGTGTCTGGTGGCCATTTGGATGTCTTCTTTGGAAAAATGTCTGTTCATGTCTTCTGCCCATTTCTTGATTGGATTCTTTGTTCTTTGGGTGTTGAGTTTGATACATTCTTTATAGATTTTGGATACTAGCCCTTTATCTGATATGTCATTTGCAAATATCTTCTCCCATTCTGTTGGTTGTCTTTTGGTTTTGTTGACTGTTTCCTTTGCTTTGCAAAAGCTTTTTATCTTGATGAAGTCCCAATAGTTCATTTTTGCCCTTGCTTCCCTTGCCTTTGGCGGTGTTTCTAGGAAGAAGTTGCTTCGGCTGAGGTCGAAGAGGTTGCTGCCTGTGTTCTCCTTTAGGATTTTGATGGACTCCTGATGCTGAGCTCAATATCGTTCGGCATCAGGGAAATCCAAATCAAAACCTCAATGAGATACCACCTCACACCAGTCAGAATGGCTAAAATTAACAAGTCAGGGAATTACAGATGTTGGTGGGGATGCGGAGAAAGGGGAACCCTCCTACACTGTTGGTGGGAATGCAAGCTGGTGCAGCCACTCTGGAAAACAGTATGGAGGTTCCTTAAAAAGTTGAAAATAGAGCTACCATATGATCCAGCAATTGCACCACTGGGTATTTACCCCCAAGATACAAAAGTAGGGATCCGAAAGGGTATGTGCACCCCGATGTTTATAGCAGCAATGTCCACAATAGCCAAACTGAGGTCTTTCAACCATTTGGAGTCTATTTTTGTGTGTGGTATAAGGAAATGGTCCAGTTTCATTCTTCTGCATGTGGCTATCCAGTTTTCCCAACACCATTTGTTGAAGAGACTGTCTTTTTTCCATTGGACATTCTTTCCTGCTTTGTCAAAGATGAGTTGACCATAGAGTTGAGGGTCCATTTCTGGGCTCTCGATTCTGTTCCATTGATCTATGTGCCTGTTTTTGTGCCAGTACCATACTGTCTTGATGATGACAGCTTTGTAATAGAGCTTGAAGTCTGGAATTGTGATGCCACCAGCTTTGCTTTTCTTTTTCAACATTCCTCTGGCTATTCAGGGTCTTTTCTGGTTCCATACAAATTTTAGGATGATTTGTTCCATTTCTTTGAAAAAAGTGGATGGTATTTTGATGGGGATTGCATTGAATGTGTAGATTGCTCTAGGTAGCATTGACATCTTCACAATATTTGTTCTTCCAACACATGAGCATGGAACGTTTTTCCATTACTTTGTGTCTTCCTCAATTTCTTTCATGAGTATTTTATAGTTTTCTGAGTACAGATCCTTTGCCTCTTTGGTTAGATTTATTCCTAGGTATCTTATGGTTTTGGGTGCAATTGTAAATGGGATCGACTCCTTAATTTCTCTTTCTTCTGTCTTGTTGTTGGTGTATAGGAATGCCACTGACTTCTGTGCATTGATTTTATATCCTGCCACTTTACTGAATTCCTGTATGAGTTCTAGCAGTTTGGGGGTGAAGTCTTTTGGGTTTTCCACATAAAGTATCATATCATCTGCAAAGAGTGAGAGTTTGACTTCTTCTTTGCCGATTTGGATGCCTTTGATTTCTTTTTGTTGTCTGATTGCTTTGGCTAGGACTTCTAATACTATGTTGAATAGCAGTGGTGATAGTGGACATCCCTGCCACGTTCCTGACCTTAGGGGGAAAGCTCTCAGTTTTTCCCCATTGAGAATGATATTCGCTGTAGGTTTTTCATAGATGGCTTTTATGATATTGAGGTATGTACCCTCTATCCTTATACTCTGAAGAGTTTTGATCAAGAAAGGATGCTGTACTTTGTCAAAAGCTTTTTCTGCATCTATTGAGAGGATCATATGATTCTTGTTCTTTCTTTTATTAATGTATTGTATCACGTTGATTGATGTGCGGATGTTGAACCAACCTTGCAGCCCAGGGATAAGTCGCACTTGGTCATAGTGAATAATCCTTTTAATGTACTGTTGGATCCTATTGGCTAGTATTTTGGTGAGAATTTTTGCATCCATGTTCATCAGGGATATTGGTTTGTAATTCTCCTTTTTGATGGGGTCTTTGTCTGGTTTTGGGATCAAGGTAATGCTGGCCTCATAAAATGAGTTTGGAAGTTTTCCATCCATTTCTATTTTTTGGAACAGTTTCAGAAGAATAGGTATTAATTCTTCTTGAAGTGTTTGGTAGAATTCCCCTGGGAAGCCATCTGGCCCTGGGCTTTTGTTTTTTGGGAGATTTTTGATGACCGCTTCAATTTCCTTAGTGGTTATAGGTCTGTTCAGGTTTTCTATTTCATCCTGGTTCAGTTTTGGTAGTTGATACATCTCTAGGAATGCATCCATATATTCCAGGTTATCCTGGAAGCTTTTTATCTCTCCTTCAATTTTCAATGACAGCCTAGCTGGATATAGTATTCTTGGCTGCAGATTTTTCTCATTTAGTGCTCTGAATATATCCTGCCAGTCCTTTCTGGCCTGCCAGGTCTCTGTGGATAGGTCTGTTGCCAATCTAATGTTTCTACCATTGTAGGTTACATATCTCTTCTCCTGAGCTGCTTTTAGCATTTTCTCTTTGTCTCTGAGACTCGTAAGTTTTACTATTAGATGTCGGGGTACTGACCTATTTTTATTGATTTTGAGAGGGGTTCTCTGTGCTTCCTGGATTTTCATGCCTGTTTCCTTCCCCAAATTAGGGAAGTTCTCTGCTATAATTTGCTCCATTATACCTTCTGCCCCTCTCTCTCTTTCTTCTTCTTCTGGGATCCCAATTATTCTAATACTGTTTCATCTTATGGTATCACTTATCTCTCGAATTCTGCCCTCGTGATCCAGTAGTTGTTTATCTCTCTTTTTCTCAGCTTCTTTATTTTCCATCATTTGGTTTTCTATATCACTGATTCTCTCTTCTGCCTCATTTATCCTAGCAGTTAGCGCCCCCATTTTTGATTGCACCTCATTAATAGCCTTTTTGATTTCAACTTGGTTAGATTTTAGTTCTTTTACTTCTCCAGAAAGGGTTTCTCTAATAACTTCCATGCTGTTTTCAATCCCAGCTAGTATCTTTAAAGTGATGATTCTGAACTCTAGATCTGACATCGTACTAATGTCCGTATTGAGTAGGTCCCTGGCAGTTGGTACTACCTCTTGTTCTTTTTGTTGAGGTGATTTTTTCCATCTTGTCATTTTGCCCAGAGAAGAATAGATTAATGAGAGAACAAAATGCTAACAGGGTAACAATGTTCCCAGAAAATATACACTAAACAAATCAGAAAAGACCTGAAGCAGTGGAAAAAGAAAGGGAAAGAGAGAAAAAAGAAAAAGAAAAAAAGTAAAAAAAAAGGAAAAGAAAAAGATAAAGATAAAAACAAACAAAAACAGAACAAAACAAAACAAAAAGCAGAATGTGATCAAATATGATCAGGCTGATATATAGATCAGTGCCACACACTAGATTTTGGGTGTATTTGGTCTGTTAGAAGAAAGTGCCTCCCAAAATTTTTAAGAAAGAAAACCTTATATATGTACAAAAATAAGGGTTGATATGATGAAGGGATGGAATATGACTGTACAGACGGAAATTATAAAAAATTTTATAGGGAGCCTGGGTGGCTCAGTTGGTTAAGCGACTGCCTTCGGCTCAGGTCATGATCCTGGAGTCCCGGGATTGAGTCCTGCATCGGGCTCCCTGCTCAGCAGGGAGTCTGCTTCTCCCTCTCACCCTCCCCCCTCTCATGCTCTCTCTATCTCATTCTCTCTCTCAAATAAATAAATAAAATCATTAAAAAATTTTATAAAAGGAATTGTTAAGAAGCTGTTGGTATAAAGAGAGAAGAGGATTTAAAAAAAAAAAGGGAGAGAATGTGATCTGGCAGGGGAGTAGAAAAAACCATACAATAGAATTTTAGGGTATATTTTGATCTGTTAGAAGAAACCATCTCAAAATTTTAAAGAGAGAACAATTTATATAAACAACTTATATATATATTCCAAAAATACATAACTATTATGAAGGGATAGCATATGACTCTAAAAATGAAAAATAAAAATGAAAAATGAAAAAAATTTTTTTTAAAGATTTTATTTATTTATTTGAGAGAGAGAATGAGGGAGAGCACATGAGAGCGGGGACGGTCAGAGGGAGAAGCAGACTCCCTGCTGAGCAGGGAGCCCGATGCGGGACTCAATCCAGGGACTCCAGGATCATGACCTGAGCCGAAGGCAGTCGCTCAACCAACTGAGCCACCCAGGCGCCCCAAAAATGTTTTTTTAAAAAAGGGATTGATAAGATGTTGGTTGAAAAAGGGAAAAAGAAAAATTCAAAAAAAAAAAAAGAAAAAAGACAGTTAAAAAAAAATTAACTTTGAAAGACTAAAGAATCATGGTAAAAAAGCCAAAAGTATTCCCCTAGCGCTGGCATTCTGCCGTTCTCATTGATCGGTAAACTTGGTCTTGGCTGGTTGTTCTCGTTGATCTTCTGGGGGAGGGGCCTGTTGCCGTGGCTCCCAAATGTCTTTGCCAGAGGCGGAATTGCCCTGCCCTTGCCTTGTCCGGACTAAGTAATCTGCTCGGGTGTGCTCTCTGGAGCTTTTGTTCCCTTAAAGCTTTCCGTACAGCTTTGGTGGCGGAGAGTGAAAATGGTGGCCTCCCAATCTCCATCCTGGAGGAGCCGAGAACTCAGGGCCCCACTCCTCAGTGAGCCCCCAGAGAAAAGCCGCCAGTCACTCCCGTCTCCCCGGTCTCCGGCCCCACTCCGTGCTCACCCGGCCTGTGACTGCGTGTTTCTATCTCTGGAACCTGACCCCGTGTGGAGTCTCCAAACCCCGCAGATTCCTGTGGTGCACTCCTGCACCTCTCCTCCTGGGGAAGGAAGGTGAGTCTCCCCGGATCTGCCACTTGTTGGGTCCCTGCTGGAGGAGCAGTGGCCCGACTGTGCCACGGATCATGGTTTATGGCAACCCCGAGCTGAGAGCCTGTGCCCGGGCTCCGTCTCTGCAGCTGGCTTCCCTGCTCTGATACCTGGGAGCTCTGCCACACTCAGGCACCCCTGGTCTTTCTGTGACCCTGAGGGTCCTGAGACCACACTGTCCCGCAAGGGTTTCACCCCCCTCTTAGCCATTGGAGGGACGTCAGTCAGCGGAGCAGACTTCTAAAAGTTCCGATTTTGTGCTCCGCGGCTCTATCACTTGCCAGAAGCGGCTGACGGAGGCCCCTCCCCCGCTGTCTATCCTCTCGAATATCGCCTCAGATTGACTTCTCTGCACGTCCTACCTTCCAGAAAGTGTTCACTTTTCTGTTCAGAGAGTTGTTGCTCTTCTTTTCTTTGATCTCCTGTTGAGTTCGTAGGTGTTCAGATTGGTTTGATCCCTAACCAGCTGAATTCCTGAGAGGAGATGAAATCCAGGTCTCCCACTCCTCCACCATCTTGCTCTGCCCCCCATAAGATTCATTTCTTTAGTGGTAATGAATAAGGCTTCCTGGGCTCAGGACTTCTGAGCATCTGTTGTGGGTTAGAGGTATTAGCTATTGTGCTAACAAATGGCAAACTAAATTTTATCCTTCCTTTCTTGACTCTTTCCCCAACTTTGAGCTCATTTTGTGGCATCCTGGAGGGATAACATGTTGTGAAATAGAAATTAAAAAACAGGGTGAGACAAAGCCTGTCTTGGTATATGGTTAGGAAGGGGATCCAAGTGACTTTGTCAGGACTTGTCTGTCCCTTGCTTTTATTTCTCTTTGTGGATCTCGTATTTTCCTAGAGAAGTGAAGGAGAGATAAGTCCTGATAACCTTACTTGGGTTCCTGGATCCAGCCATTCCTGAAGCCATAATAGCCTTTAACTTTAAAATTATGTGAGCCAATGAATTCCCTTTTATAATTCAAGTTAATTTAAGTTGAATTTCTCTTGGTTGCAACCAAAAGAATTTTGAATAAAAAAATTAGGGCATGAAAGGCATATTGAGGTCATCTGAGGCTTCTATAAATTGTTTGGACAGTTACTCTCTTAGGATAAAAGCATCTCTAATCTTAAAAATATGACTCTGGTTAGAACAAAGGAGATGTGTGATACCTTAACCCCAGTCACCAACCTGATTGTATCCCTTACCTTCTAATTGAAACCCTTCCTCCTTGAACCCAGTCTTTCTTCTTATAGCAGGGAAGATGATGCTAGCAGTATTTGATTCATATCCTTTTGTCTCAGTGACTCACATTCTAAGCCTTTCCTCCATTAGCTCTAAATCTAAAAATCCTTAGGTGGTAGACTTTGATTCAGTTGCATCACATGTCCAGTTCTGAGGCCAAGGAGGCAGAGTATTACGATCCTCAGTCCTATTAGAATCACACATTTAAATCTGGGGAGACATTGTTTAGTTAAATTTAGGTAGTGATTTTACAGTTTATTTTTATTTTTTTTCTTTTATCATTTGCTTACTTGTGCATAAAATATCACTTGTAAAAAAAGGAGCATTTTCACTGAATGAATGAGATGGTCATGTGAATAAGTGTTGACCGCAATGCCAAGGTTTAATAAATTTATCTCATTATTATCATTTGCATGTTACAACATCTCTTGGGGTGGATAGGGCTAGAATCATCTCACCTGTTCATTTAAGAGAACTGAAGCTCAGGATAGGTTAGGAAATTAGTACTTTTAAGGAGAACCAAGCAGAAGAGGAAAAGTAATTTAATCTGTACTCTTTTTATGTCTACTTTTTGGGGAAGGGGGCTAATATCTTATGGATAAGAATATAGTATTAAAATATAAATACTGGGGCGCCTGGGTGGCTCAATTGGTTAAGTGTCTGATGCTTGGTTTTGGCTCCGGTCATGATCTCATGGATTATGGGATCAAGCCCTATATTAAGTTCCCGGCTCAGCAGAGAGTCTGCTTGAAGATTCTTTCCCTTTACCCCTTCCCCCACTCTTGTGCTCGCTCACACTCTCTCTCTCTCTTTAAAATAAATAAATAAATCTTAATAAAATAAAATATAAAAACAGTGCATAGTCCATAATCTATGTTGTGTTATCAACAGCAAAATTTAAAAATGTAAACTAGGCTTCTCCTACTTTTTTCTTCTACTTTCCTTAACTTTTCTAAATTCCACTTTACTCCTTGTGGAATGAGCAAGAATCAATAGACCAAAAGTATTTATTGAGCCCTTCTTTAGATTAAAAAGTTCTTAAAAGCAAAAGTCTTACATAGTTTCTTGGTTCACCCACAGTAATTAATCCAGATGCTCACACATAACAGGAAATACTTGCTGAATGCATGTACAAATGAATAAGTGAATAAGTAAATGAATGAATAAGTGATTGAAAAAGTAAGTGAAGAAAAAAGGCCATGGTCCATTATGATTTTCTTACTTTAATGGGCTGTAAGTATTAGAAAAACATATGCAGCCATGAGAACAAAGCAATCTCTTCATGTATTTTCTTACTTTTTAGAGTAACTGCTATATAACTAATACTCTCCTTTGAAGAAAAATATTGTGGCTCTTTGATTATCACTGCATAACTAACGACCCTTAAACATAGTGGTTGAAAACAACAATCATTTATTATTTTTTCACTGTTCTGTGGGTTGACTGGACTCTACTGGATCATTCTTATGCTCCATGTGGTGTAGATTGGAGCTATAGTGATCATGATGTTCTACTGGCCTGGGATTGTCAAGATGGTTTACACATATAGCTGACATTTGATGTTGGCCTACCTGTTGGGGCTATTAACTGGAATATCTTATTTTTTTCCCATGTCTCTCATGTGGCTTGGGCTTCTCTATGACACAATAGTCCCAAGAATGTTCCAAAAGTGTGATAGCACAAATCTGCAGATCTCCTTAGCCTGAGACTGAGACCATATTCCACTGGTCAAATTAAGTCACAGGACAAGCCCAGTTTCAAGGGAAGAGGAAATGGGTTTTATCTCTCAATGTAGTAGAGTGACAATTTGCAGCCATCTTTCTCCTACAGTGGCATATCTTTAAGAAAAACATTCACTTGGTGAATGCATACATATATGAATGAATAAATGAAAGAGATACAGAGTGTCTGAATTCTAATCTTGGCTCCATCATTTACTTATTATTTGATCTGGTCAAGCAATTTAAGCTTTTAGAGCCTCAGTTTTCTGAACTGTGAGTTGGGTTCTTTTGAGGATTAAATGAGGTTATGTAGGTAAAGTGCTAAGCTCAGATATTCAGGTCCATAGTATGTATTCAAGGAATTGTTAACCATTGTTTTTATTGTTATTATTTCACTGGTATTGTTAAAACATAAAAAAAAGCCAACTGAATTTTAATTATGGACAAGCATTTGATACTTCCCTGGGAGTACCTTGGTGTAATAATGTTTGGCCTGGGAAACTTCTGATACTGAGCGATTGAGCCTTACTATTTATGTAATTAAATCATTTGTCACCCTCAGTGCTGCAGGCTTCACACAGAAAGAAAACGTCAGAATCATTAGTAGGTCATTGTGATCTTTCAGATACCCTGAATAAGTAAAACTCTATGGCTTTGATTTCAAGGATTGACTTGGGTTGTTCAGTTCTAATAATAACAGTAAATTAAATATAATTTCCATCTGGAGGGCGAATGGTGTGAAAGAACAAACATAGCTGTGTACCTTCAAGTAGTTAGAAGTGTACACATAATTTGACAAAAATTACCTCATGGATAGAGCTGTAAAGTGATACTGGTCAGGAAGCAAGCATTAAAACACATAATAAATGTGCAATTTATTGTGCCATTATATTAATCTTGCTGTGCATAAAGGCTGAATGTTAGTTGATATCCATAGCAGAAAAGAAACAATGATTAAAATGGAGCTCTTCCCACCCAAATCTGTTCCTCTTGCAGTTTTGGAGATGTCTGAATAAATGGCTCAAGCCAAAAACACAGCCCCTCTCTGTCTTAACCCTAATCTTACCCAGTCTAGAAGCTGGTCATTTAAGGTTTATCTTCAAATGTATATTCCAATTTGACTGCTTCTCTCCATTTTTCACTTTTAATCCTAATCCCAAACTCATCATATCTAGCCTAGATTATTATGATAGTTCCTGATACCTCCTACTTCCACTTTTGCCTCCCTCCTGTTCCTTCTGTGCACAGCCACCTGAAAGTTCCTTTAAAACCTTCCAGGGGTGCCTGGATGGCACAGTCAGTTAAGCCTCCGACTTTTAGTTTCAGCTCATGTCCAGATGTCAGGGTTGTGAGATCAAGTCCTGCTTTGGACTCTGTGCTCAGCATGGAGTCTGCTTGAGATTCTCTCTCCCTCTCCCTCTGCCCCTCTTCCCACATGCTCTCTCCCTCTCTAAAATAAATAAATCTTAAAAAAAAAAAAAACCCTTCAGTAGCTTTTCCCATTAGTCTTAAAATAGAATTCAAATTTGCCCTCTTGTCTCACTTACTCTCTGATCTCATCTCCTATCAGTCTCCTCTTTGCTATGTGGGCACCAGATAGAGTTGCCCTTTTTTTGTACTTTTAATACACCAAACTCAAGTTTGAATTTGCCAAAATGTTTCATTATTTGCTGTTTCTTCTGTCAGAAATTCTTTGTGTTCAGTTTATCCCCATGCAGCCTCCTTCTTGTCATTGAGGTCTCAGCTTGGAGAAGCTTTCCTGGACCTTCCTTGACTGTGGAAGCTAAATCAGTACCCTCCACCTAATCACTTAATCACTTCTGTAGTCTCCTTCATAGCTTTGTAGCATTTACCAGGTTGTGCAATTATTTTGGCCATTTATTTATTTATCATTTGTTTCCTTTTTAAAATCATCAGAGCAGTGGTCTTATTTTTCTATCTTATTCACTACTATAACCGCAGCATCTAGAAGGTGTCTGGGTGTATAGTAGGTGCTCAGTAGATATCAGTTGAATATTTCCAGGTGCCTAACAAGGCAGAAATGATCACTACCTTCATGAAACATATTCTTCTTTAGTCAATTATACTCATATACTTGTTTTTTAAAAAAGTGTTACAGCTTTTTAGAAGTAATCAGTGCTGAGAATATGTGACAGTAACTTGGTATTCTCAGGTATTTGAATTAAATTCACATTCCTGTTTTCACTGATTGATCTTCCTTCCTGCTGATTTTAGTGATTGTTCTGCTGATAGGCTAGACAATGTGCAGGAACAGTATAAAGGCTGTCATATTCAGGTCCAGGGCTGTCATATTTTTTTTTAAAAGATTTTATTTATTTATTTGACAGAGAGACAACGAGAGAGGGAACACAAGCAGGGGGAGTGGGAGAAGGAGAAGCAGGCTCCTGCTGAGCAGGCAGCCCCATATGGGGCTCGATCCCAGGACCCTGGGACCATGACCTGAGCCGAAGGCAGACGCTTAACGACTGAGGTACCCAGGTGCCCCCAGGACTGTCATATTTTATTGATGTTGGATATGTGGATGATACTTAATAGAAAACAAAAAGCTCTATAGGTTCTTCACTTTTCAAAATTTGCTTTCAGTGAATCAGAGCAAGAGATCAGAAGGATTTTTAAATAAATCTATTAAATAATATGAGAACTGAAAAATGAGTTGTTCTATAGTTTTCTTCCTCACTTTGAAATGGTGTTTCATTATTCACAAATAATCTTTCTGAACATTTTGATGCACTTTGTGAAAATAGGTTTTGAAACAGTGCTTACATATTCAGTTTGGGGGTCTTTCAAAAGTGAACAATTTTTGTTTCATCATTAATGTGTGCTCATTACAACAATTTAAAATACATTTCTAGATGTTATAATTCTTCATAGTTCAAACTGAGGTACATTTCACATGTTCAATAGTCTTGTCACAATTTGGTGGCAAAGTTAGAGGAAGCACTTTTATAACTCCCTGTTCCTGTAATTTTTATTTTAAAATACACAGGATTTCAGGGGGAAATTTGCTTAAAACACTGCCATATTATTTTATCAAAAATGTATTAAGCATATCTAGAAGGATTAAAGTTGAATTCTCTTGATTCTTTCAGGGTATTTTGGTCAAGTTATTGAGATAAAATAACTATAATATTGAATGTCTGCTAGATGCATTAATTCAAGTTTTCACATGCTAGCACCTTTATGTACATATTACTTATTAGCCTCATTTCTTAGAATAGAAAACACATTCTTAAGCAGCTGAAATAACTTGTTCAAGGTTATGTAACCAATATGGCAGAGTCAGAATTTAATGCAAGTTCTGCCTAGATCCAAAAGTTTTTGATCATCCCGCAGTATTAAATTCTCTTCCTTAGGGTTGGGATAACCTTATGTGTTCTTCATCATCATTTGAAAGATTAGTGTTGAAAACTAGAGGGCACAGGAAGGGAATTTAATGTTAGACTACTAAGCTCGAAGAATTAATGGGAAAATTCCTAATGTGGGATACTAATTACTAATTTGGGATACTTATGCAGCCATAGAATTTCATAGCAGGGGAAGGATACCTTCAAGAAGATCTATCTCTTCTTCTCTTCACCCTCCTCCTCCTCCCTCCTTTTTTGAGTATAGTTGACACACAATGTTACATTAGTTTCTGGTATACAACATAGTTATTCAACCACTCTGTTGAACCACAAGTGTAGGTACCATCTGTCACCTACCACTTTTAATCCAACCTCATTTTGCAGATGACAATGTTGAGGCACTGATAGCCAGGCTTATAGCTAAGTGCTTGGCAACACTGTCTCTTTTTATTTCCATACTAGCTTGTTGGAATAGATGATATAATCTCTATTTTACTCTAGTTAATACTAGAACTGAAAAAGGCTAAATAACTTACCCTTTCAATGGGTGAATTGGGAGTCCAGCCTAAATCTGTTTAACACCAAGATGTGGTGGTCCCTAGGATCATTTTAGGGATAGTAATCTTTTTGGAAGAAGATCTGGGGGAGGGGACTTGAAGGTCCATGGATTGAGAAAGATCACAAGAATACTACCAAACTCTTGATTTAGCACTGCCAGTGATCCTTTTCCAAGCACTGACTGCTTAGAAAGTACCTTATTACATGCTCTGCTCACACCAGATACCCAGAGTTATATCCTGTGCCTGATTTTAAGATCCTGTTCTTTGGTTGTTGTTGATTGTGGCTGTTGTAAACATATTTTAGGCTATTTGCAGAAAGATGAGTAAATTAATTTTTTAGTTGACTTTTTATTTAAATTCCACATATATGTGATACAGTGAATTATTTGTTTTTCTCTGTCTGGCTTATTTTACTTAGCATAATGCCCTCAAGTTCCATCCATGTTGTTGCAAATAGCAGGATTTCCTTCTTATGGCTGAATAATATTGTATCACACATATATACCACATCTTCTTTATCCATTCATCCATCGACACACACTTAGGTTATTTCCATATTTTGGCTATTGTGAATAATGCTGCAGTGAACACCGAGAACAGTTATCTCTTTGTGATGTTGTTTTCATTTCCTTTAGGAATATATACAGAAAAAATATATACTCAGAAGTGGGATTGTTGGATTTTGTGGTAGTTCTATTTTTAATTTTTTTGGAGGAGAATCTCCATGCCATTTTCCACAGTGGCTGCATCAGTTTACATTCCCAACCTTGCACAAGAGTTCCCCCTTCTCCACATCCATACCAATACTTGTTCTGTCCTCTTTTTGATGACTGCCAGTCTAACAGGTGTGAGTTGGTTTTGATTTGCATTTCCCTAGTGGTTAGTTATGTTAAGCACCTTTTCATGTACCTCTTGGTTATTTTTATGTCTTCTTTTGAAAAATATTCAGGTCTTCTGCCTATTTTTTTTATCAGATTTGTTTTTTGTTTTTGTCTTTTTTACTATTGAGTTATGTGGGTTCTTTTTATATTTTTGGATATTAACCCCTTATCAGATATATGATTTACAAATATTTTCTCCTATTCAGGTGAAGGTTGCCTTTTCATTTTGTTGATGGTTTCCTTCACAGTGCAGAAGCTTTTTAGTTTGATGTAATCCCACTTGTTTATTTTTGCTTTTGTTGCTTTTGCTTTTGATGTCAAATTTTAAAAATTATCACCAAGACCAATGTAAAGGAGCTTACCTTCTATATCTATATCTAGTTTTATGGTTTTAGGTCTTAAATTTAAGCTGTAATCCATTTTGAGTTGATTTTTGTGTATGATATAAGATAGGGGTCTAATTAATCTTGAATCTGAAAGTGGTCAAGTTATCAAGAAGAAAGCTGAAGAACTAGTTCTGTTAGCTTTCTAAAAAGTTACCCACTTGAATGATATGTTGGAATTGTTCTATTCCTCTTTATTTTTTTTTAAAGATTTATTTACTTATTTTAGTGGGGAGAGGGGCACAGGGAGAGGGAGAGAGAAACTTAAGCAAACTTCATGCTGAATGCGGAGTCTGACGTGGGGCTTGATCCCATGACCCTGATATCACAACCTTAGCTGAAACCAAGAGTTGGACACTTAACCAACTACACCACCCAGGTCCCCCATATTCCTATCTTTAATTTCCTTTACTTTTTTTAAAAAAAATTTGCTTGTGATTCTTTAATCCTCTTAGCAATAATTCTGTGCTTCTGTCACTTTCTGTACCTATGGCCTCCTTGTATCCTCCATCTATCAGTGGGCTTTGGATGCCTCCAGGACTCTGCTTCTTTGGATTTGATCCTGACCTGCCTTTTCTGTTATGTCTGGTGTTTCAAACTTCTGATTTTTGCTGTACCTTGTCCTCCCACGTAAAAATATCTATTTAGAACAAACCATTTCAGCCTACTTAAACTGTACTGTTAGCTCATGCTGAAAAGAAGGTCTGTAGTAGAACAAATATAAAATCACTTTAGCTTGAGTTGATGAGAGTCAATAAAATAGTGAACTTATAACAAATCCCAGTATTAAGGACTTTGCATTGGTGACTTTGAAAGGTATCTAAAACCAGTTAATTTAGCTCTCATTTTGTTCTGTTACTATTGGAAATGCCCTAATGGTTTTGAATGGCACTAACATAGTCCTCTACATGTGTACGTTTCTCAAAGATAGACATAAAATGCATATTTGTACTCCAGGTGGTAATGATGCCCTTGAAATTGGTGCTTAAGGAGTACCATATTGGAGAGGCTGAGTTATAAGTTCCACTGGTTTTATTTGGAAATAAAGATTCTGTAGATAGTAATAAGGATGATAATGGTGACGATGAAGGTGGAAATCATAATGGTGGTGGGTATAATTGTAGTGCCACTGTGCAGAACACTTTCCACTACTTATTTTGTTCTTGAAACAATTCCATTCAGTAAGTTCTATTATTACCCTTATTATAAGATGAGGAAACTGAGATAGTTCAAGATACTTGTCTACCATCAGACAGTAAGTAGTATTGATGAAATTATATTCTAAGTGTTCACAGAGCTTGCTTTTTTTTCTTTTCATATCAGTTTAAGGGTCACAGCAAAACTTGGAGGGACAGAGATTTCCCATATACCCTCTGCTGCCATACATGCATAGCCTCCTCTCTTATCAATATCCCCAACCAGAGTGATACACTTGTTACAATTGATGAATCTACATTGACATTTCATGATCACCTGAAGTCCATAGTTTACATTAAGATCCACTCTTGATGTTGTATATTTTATGGGTTTGACAAATGTATAATGACATGTATACATCATTATAGTCTCACATAGAATATTTTCACTGCCATAAAACTGCTCTGTGCTTGGTCTGTTCATCCCTCTTCTGTCCCCAAACGCTGGCAACTATTGATCTTTTTACTGTTTCCATAGTTTTGCCTTTTCCAGAATGCCATATAGTTGGAATCATATAAGATTTCCTTCTTTCATTTAATAGTATGCATTTATATTTCCTCCATGTCTTTTTGTGGTTTGATTAGATCATTTCTTGTTAATAATGAATAATATTCCTTTGTCTGGGTGTACCACAGTTTATTTATCCATTCACTTACTGAAGGACATCTTGATTGCCCCTGAGTTTTGACATTATAAGTAAACCTGCTATAAATAGCTGGTGCATGTTTTTATGTAGACTTAAGTTTTCAACTCTTTGGGTAAATATCAAATATGCTCTTGATATTTGTTGGATTGTTGGATTATATGGTAAGAGTATATTTAGTTTTATAAGAAACCACCAAACTGTCTTCCGAGCTGGCTGTATCATTTTGCATTCTCACCAGCATTAAGTGAGAATTTCTGTTGCTCCACATCATCACCAGCATTTGGTACTGTCAATGTTCCAAATTTTGGTCAGTCTAACAGGTGTGTAGTGTTATCTTATGGTTATTTTAACTTGCAATTTCCTGATGACATATGATGTGGAGCATCTTTTCATATACTTATTTTCCATATGTTCATCTTTTTTGGAGAGGTGTCAAGGTCTTTAGCCCATTTTTTAATTGCACTGTTTTTTTTTAATTGTTGAGTTTTAAGAATTTTTGGTATATTTCAGATACCAATCCTTTACATATATCTTTTCAAATATTCTCTCCCTGTCTGTGGCTTGTCTTTATTGTATTAACTATTGTCTTCTACAGAGCATAAATATTTAATTTTAATGAAGACCAGTTTATCAGTTCTTTCTCTCATGGTTCATGACTTGGGTATTATATAAAAGTCATCGCCATACCCAAGATCATCTAGGTTTTCTACTATGTTATCTACTAGGAGTTTTATTGTTTTGCATTTCACATTTAGGTCAGTAATCCATTTTCAGTTAGTTTTTGTGAAGGGTGTAAGATCTAGGTCCAGATTCATTTTTTTAATATGTGATGCCCAGTTAATGCACAATTTGTTGAAAAGACTTTCTTTTCTCCCTTGTATTACTTTTGCTTTTTTGTCAAGATCACTTGACTATATTTATGTGGGTTTGTTTCTGAGCTCTCTATTCTGGTCCATTGATCTATTTGTTTATTCTTTTATTAATACTACACTGTGTCAGTTACTATTGTTTTACAGTAAATCTTGAAGTTGGATGGTGTCAGTCCTCCAACTTTGTTATTCTCTTTCAACATTGTGTTGGCTATACTATGTCTTTTGCCTCTTCATTTAAACTTTAGAATCAGTTTGCCAATATCCACAAAATAACTTACTGAGATTTTGCTTGGGATTGCAATGAATCTATAAATTAATTTGGGAAGAACTGACACCTTGACAGTATTGTCTTCCCTTCCATGAACATAGACTATCTCACCATTTCTTTAGTTTTTCTTTGATTTCTTTTATCAAAGTTTTGTGGTCTTCCTCATAGATCTTGTACATATTTTGTTCAATTAGTACCTAAGCTTTTCATTTTTGGGGTGCTAATGTAATGGTATTGCATTATTAATTTCAAATTCTACTTATTCATTGCTGAGATGTAGAAAAACATTAAGTTATGTATATTAACTTTGTATCCTGTTACTTTGCCATTATCAGTTATTAGCTTTCAGAGTCTTTTATCCAGTTTTTCAGATTTTCTTTATAAATGATCATGTCATTTGCAAACAAAGACAATTTTATTTCTTCCTTCCCAGTCTGTGTATCTTTATGTCCTTTTCTTGTCTTAAGGCACTAGCTGTAACTTACAGGACAATGTTGAAAAGGAGTAGGGAAAGGAAACATTCTTGCCTTATACCTGATCTTAGTTGGAAAGCTTTGTTTCTCACCATTAAGTATGATGTTAGCTGTAGGATTTTGTAGACATTCTTCATCAAGTTGGGAAGTTCCTCTCTATTCCTAGTTTACTGAAGGTTTTTATCATGAATGGGTGTTGGATTGTGTAAAATACTTTTTCTTCATCTGTTGATATGATTGTGATTTTTCTTTTTTTAGCCTACTGATACAATAGATTATATTAATTGATTTTTGAGTGTTGAACCATTCTTGCCAGAGCGTGCTCTTCTAGCCACTCTGTAGTAAGGTTCTATTGAGCTTGTATAAGAGACAATGGGGAGGGTATGTGCTATGGTGAGTGCTGTGAATTGTGGAAGACTGATGAATCACAGACCTGTACCCATGAAACAAATAATACATTATATGTTAATAAAAATAAATTACTAAAAAAAGAGAATCTGTTTTGTAGGAGACTAGCCCAAACAGAAAGACTTTATCATGATTATGCCTAAAACACCATCACCCATGATGTTCAATGCTTTTGATGTTGAAAATTTACAATCTCAGTATGCAACATGTAGATCTCTAGACCTTGACCTTTGGGTTATTTTCAACATAATATGCCTCATTTTCTTTCCAGCCATAAGTACTGAGAGTCATAAAAATAATTTGGAGGAGAGCCTTGCAATAATTTTACCTATATATAGTCAAAGTAAGATATAAAGGGGCACCTGGGTGGCTCAGTTGATTAAGCATCTGCCTTTGGCTCAGGTCATGATCCCAGAGTTCTGGGATCAAGCCCCGCATCGGGCTCCCTGCTCAGTGGGGAGTCTGCTTCTCTCTCTCATCTCCCTCTGCCCTTCCTCCCCCACTTGTGCTCTCTCTCTCTCTCTCTCTCAAATGAAAAAAAGTAAGATATAGGGCGACTGGGTGGCTCAGTCAGTTAAGCATCTGCTTTTGGCTCAGGTCATGATCCCCGGGTCCTGGGATAGAGTCCCATGTCGGGTTCCCTGCTCTGCAGGGAGTCTGCTTCTCCCTCTCCCTCTGTCCCTCCTCCCCACTTGTTCTCTCCCTGTCTCTCTCTCAAATAAATAAAAATCTTGGGGAAAAAAAGTAAGATATAAATATTATCATGTGCACTTTCTTTCTTTTTAAAAAGATTAATTAATTTATTTGAGAGAGAGCAAGAGAGAGAGCACAAGCAGGGGAGGGGGAGAGAGCACAAGAGGTTGAGGGAGAAGCAGGCTCCCAGCTGAGCAGGGAGCCCAATGAGAGGTTTGATCCCAGAACCTCAGAATCAAGCTGAGCCAAAGGCAGATGCTTAAGCAACTGAGCCACCCAGGTGCCCCTCTTTTTTTCTTTCTTTTTTATCTATCTCTATCTGCCCCCAATATATATTTCTTGATATATAGTGTAATATGTACTTGGTTTGCCAGGTTTTAATGTTTGCATACATGTACCTCTCATCTACAACTTGCTGAACGGTATTTTATTTTGTATCAGGATAATCTAGAATTATTCTTTTCAGTGGTTTTGAAACTAAAGTACGTAGATTAACATGCACAGCTTATAAGTGAACTTCATGGTATGTGTATTGAGTACAAACTTTATTCTTGGCTTCAGTTTGCTTCTATACACCTATTTTCCTTTTGCTTTGTCTTTGTTTATTTTTTTCTATTTTTGCATCTTTTAAGTTGCTTTAAAAACCTTTTAGGATAAAACACAATATAAATAAATGATAAAACATATTTGCATTATAATTCAGTATTTATGCTTCATATTATTATTTATGAACTATTGAGAGATACATTTAATACTTTTAGCTTGAAAATAGTCACTTGCCCCAAGTAAACAGAAATAATGTTCATTGCATATAATTTGTTGTCTGTTTCTAGCCACAGGGATTGTAAAATGAAAGGATAAGAACAGAGCTGGCTTTTCATTTTTAAAATAATTTGCAAGACTATAAACTCTGTGGTGTATTAATTTTCCTAATCCTGTTAATAGATTATTTAAAATTAAATGGATTTTCATCTTTAAATATTTTGAAGTGGTGGATACAATGTCTGGAAGCATTTCTCAGAAAAAAATTTTGGTTTTCCTTACAAATGTAGTAAGCAGCAATGTATAAATACTAAATGTATCATAATTTAGGAAGAAGAGCTACAGGCTATTTTCTGTTTCAACTGGAAGTATGAAGAGTTGGATTTTTCCCTGAGGAGCTAATTATTTGCTGAGATTACTATGGTAGCAGATTTTACAAGAAGTTCAAGATCTCTGTAAATAGTCATAAAAAAAACTATAGATGTCATTTAAGTGCAACACTGAAACCATATAAGCCAGTTCATTTTTTTAAATGGCTGACTACATAAATGATTAACTATGAAGAATTTTTTAATTAAAAAGTTATATAGTCCTGGGGCACCTGGGTGGCTCAGTTGAGCGACCAGCTCTTGATTTTGGCTCAGGTCATGATCTTGGTGTCCTGAGATTGAGGCCCGCATCGGGCTCTGGGCTCAGCAGGGAGTCTGCTTGAGGGTCTCTCTCTCCTTCTCTCTCTAAAATAAATAAATCTTTAAGAAGAAAAAATTATACAGTCCTATGAAGTAATATTTGAAATTGTTCTGATTCTCTAGTTCCTTGGATGAAAAGTCGGTAATATTTTATAATTTTCCATTTGGCATATCAAGTTCATAGTCTTTCAAAGATGATATCTTTATTTGTAAGGTACTAAAAGTTGGAGTAATGATCATCCATAGGACAAAGTATATGTCTTTAAATATTATCTTTGGGAATATTCCATGGTATCATATGTATTTTCATGAGGTTCTTATGTTTTTCCTTCAGTATATATCCTGTAATGGACATTTCTATTTCTTGCCTCTGTGACCAGCATCTATTCTCTCTTTAGGTAAGAGAACCAGGTTTTTTTTTTTTTTTTTTTTTGCAGGAGGGAACTACTCCTCCCTTCCAATCAGTCTGTAAAATTTGGGTATCAGTCTGTATAGTTTGGGTGGGCCTGAGTCCATCTTCTGACTCCAAAGAGCATAAAAACTCAGACTGGACCAAGGAGAAAACTGATATGCTATGGCAAGGATGGGTGCATGATCCAAACCAGGTCATGACGAGGGAGCATCAGTCCTGGCACATTTTGTTGGAACTTCTGGAAAGAGGTGCTTTCTCTCCACTAGGGTTGCTACGCTAAAAGGACGTAAGTGGGAAGTTTCTATTGTTCATATTTGCCACAATATGGATAGAGCTTCCCTGAGAATACTGTGGTATCAGAAAAATGGAAATGGAAAAAGAGAGTGTTCTGATTATCTTTTGTATCCTCTGGATCTCCTATACCTATAGCTATACCTGAATTGCCTGGCTATTGAGCCATTCTTACCTTATTTGGCTTAAACTAGTTTGAATTATGATGTGTCATTTACCAAGAAGGCTGGAAGGTTTAGATTGGACCACTGTACTATGGCTTATAGTAAGTGATTTAATAATCAGATACAGTTTTACTAAGGTGAAGCCTATGTATTTTTATGGAAGGGATTATTGTATGTATTTTTATGGAGGGGATTATTGAGTTAATTATCTTGACAATTCAAAAAAATCTTTAATTACTTACCTATTTTCCACTGAATTATTTGTGTTTTTAAAGTTTTAAATGGCAGAACAATTTAGCCTTAATATTAATCTTCAATGGACAAAAGGAAAAGAGCAGCAAGATAAAGCATAAAGAGCACAAGGTTAAGAGTGAGAAAATGAATTCTGCTCAGCAGGTTTAAAAGAGAATATTCAAAAAGAATTGGGAAGAGTTCTAACAGGCAACTGGCATAAGACACAGAAGTCTGGATCAGCAGACGTTCCAAGCATACTTCGGTGTGCTTTTCATTCCTCTCCATTCTCTTTAATATGCTTTTACATCTTGGTGATATCTTAATTATATTTTAAATCATTAGCATGATTTCCTACACATTTTTTTTGTTTGTTTTAGAACACTTTTACAGTCTCCTTTTGTGATGTGGATTTAATAAATTAGTTAGAGCTGGTATTCTTTATTACCCCACTCTTGCTATGCAGAATTTATATAATTTGGGGGTTACCTATTATTTTGTCTCCTAATATTGTGGAAATGATGTAAGGAATCTCAGTGATATCTTTGACCTAGAGAAGTGAGAACTACTTGGAATCATCTGGGAACATTTTCCAGTCCTAAGTAAATAGTGCTATAACAATATCGATCTTCTGTGAGACAAGATCCTTAGATCTCTGAAAAGAGATATCAAAAACTTACCTCTTTTGCCTGTCTTGGCAATGGACCCTACTGTGTTTTTTATGAGATGTGGTTTACATATACCTTTATAGGTATATACATACACACACACATAGATATCTTTATATATAGATACATATATAGATGTATATATATATTGGTATATACATATAAATTGGTGTATATATATATGGTATATATATATAAAGGCATAGGTATAGGTATGTACATAAATAAAATATCTTTTATATGTAAAGGTATATGTATGCATATATGTGTATATGTATAAGCACACACATACCCTTTTATAGCTTTTTATATGTATATACCTTTTCATATGCTACTCCTTTGGATAGGGTTTGTTATGTGACCTTGTCTGCCTATATGTAATAATACAAAGAAAGTATCTTCAGTAGTAGATGTGTCTCTCTTTTGTCTATTTGTCTATTGCCTGCTGACCACTTGGAGGTCAAAACTACTGAGCAGTGCCTATTATTAGTAACAGGTTCTATTCCTGTTTTTTTCACTCTGTGGCTATATGACCTTGGGTGAGGCACTTTACTTACTTGGGTATTTGCCACAAAGGTATCTTCAACTCTAAATATTTTATTCTCTCAGAATGTTTTAGGTCATTCTAATATTAACACCAGAAATATTTTGGGCTGAAAAATGTGAGTATTCATATAATTTCAGTTTCTTTAACATACTGCTTTTGCTTAGTTATCTAATGTTGCTCTCCATACCCTTGGGGAGCCAAGTACGCTGCATTAATGTAGACATTCTAACTAGAGAGAAAACTCAGTAATTATCTATCATTCTGTGTGTTTACAAGTAACATTCCAGTGGATCAGAGCCCCTTCTGAGACATTTTGTTTATTTTTGATACAAGTTGTCCTTTATATAACTGCCACCTTGAATTCTCTTACCTTGTTAATCTCCTAATTTGAACTGTAACAGGTTCTTTTAATGTTGCCACTTGTTACAGAGATAGACCAGTTCCTGACAATAACTTGTACAGATTGGTGACATGTTTGAAAATAACATAGCATCTCTTAGAAGAGTGCTGTCTTCTGATTGCATCATTGATTTTTTTCCTCCTGCCATTCTGTTTCTTACCAAGTATACTGTGAATTTCAAGCATTCCTCTGGGAATATTATTTATTATTATTATTATTCTCTCTAAAAACACAATGGAAAAAGAGGTTGTATAATTTCACACAGTCTTTCAGAGTTAAAATACTAAAGAGTTGTAGCACAATTATATGTTCTAGCTATAAAACAACCACTTGATAATCTTAACATTAATTAATAATCTTAAATATTAAAATAAATAAGAGACTTTCAAAATTAGTATCACTAAATTGGCATCATAAATTAGTAATTATGACTTCGAGGTTATGAATGATACATATTTAAGGACAATTAATGAACAAAATCTTGTTGTGTATTCTATGCAAGACTTAATATTAGCTAAGATAATCCAATTCACTGGAGTAGGAACCTTACCTTCGTCAACATTTGCTTTATACTTAGAATGCTAAGGCTAAATGAGACCTTATCCAATTTCTATGTTTCATAGATGATGAAACTGACTAAGGGGTAAATGACTTAGCTAAAGTGAAATAGTGATGGAGGTAAGATAAACTCACAGATCTTGTAATAATCACTTATTTATTAAAAAGTAACTCATAAATGAACAATTCTTCCCATTCTTGAAACATTTTAAAGTATGTATCTTTGGGAGTCTCCTTTATTTAATGTTTTAGTGACAAATTCAAAACAATAATGTTCAATTCAAAGGTAAAAAAAGATTAGTTTGTAACCAAGCTAACATAGATATCAGTCTATGCTTAAAGTTCACGTGTTCAAAAAGGAAAGCCAAGGAGTCTTTGGTACTTTATATTTCTTTCCCCTATATCTAGGAAGGTTGGTCATATTCTTCAGGTGTATAAGAGCTGACATATATTTTAATGATTTTGTTCAACATGAAATAACAAGGAACTAGGGGATGAATCCTAAAGAAGGGTAATATATAATATAGACATAAAAAGTATGATTTAAAGGGATCTTTTATAGTGTTGTTTGATTGTTTATATTGTGGATACTGTTATTTAATTAACATTTTGTTTTTAAGCTTGTAAATTTAGTATAGCACTTAAAATCATTTTCTATCTTTGTGTGATTATCTGTGCATAGATGTGTTTTTATGTTGGTTCTAATTGTGGTAAACAAAATAATATATACTTAAAGTAGCCTAAATATTTTTTTAAAGTGTAAATGGATTTTCACAAAGTGAATACACCTATTTCATCACCACCCAGATGAGAATAAAACATCATCATTCTTGAAACCCTCCTCTTGCACCCTCCCATGCCCAGAATCAACAATTATCCTGACTGCTATCATCATTAATTAGTTCTTCCTGTTTTTGACCATTACATGAATGGAGTCTTACCCTATGTACTCTTTTGTGAATATTATAGTTTATATTATGTATGAAATTCATTCATGTTGTCACACGTAACTTGTTTATTTTCATTATTGTATAGTATTCCATCACATGAATACACCACAATTTATTTATCTTTTCTATTGCTGATGGACATTTAGGTTATTTGGTTATATAAATAGTGCTTCTATGACCATCATCCACAGGTCTTTTGCTGCACAAATGTGTATGCATGTCTGTTGAGTAAATACAAAGAAGTGAAATTATTGGGTCATAAGGTAGATGTGTATTCAGTTTTTGTAAATACTGCTGAACAGTTTTCTAAACTTATACTTCCTAACAGCAATATGAAAATTGTAGTTGTTTCTCAACCTCATCAATCTTTGGCATTTTCAGTCTTTTAAATATTGCCATTCTGGCAGTTATGTAGTAGTATTTCATTGTTGTTAAAATTTGCTGTTAATTTTATTGTGGTTAAATTTGATAACTAAAAAATACCCCTTTGCAAACATTTATTAGCCATTCATATATATACTCTTTGGAAAGTGCCTATTCAAGTTTTTTTGCCCATTTTTTCTATTATCTTACTATTGTTCTTTATAGAGTCTTATATATGTTATTTACAAATTCTACATATATATATATATATAGAGAGAGAGAGAAATAACTTTTTCTGCTCTGAGGTTTGCCTTTTAAATATCTCTTTTGATGAACAGCAATGTTTAATTTTAATGCAGTTCAATTCATCAATGTTTTTCTTTATGGTTACTGCTTCCTTTGTATTGTTTAAAAATCTTTGCCTACTCCAAGGTCATGAAAGTATTTTCCTGTGATATATCCTATACCTTTATAGTATTACTTTTATAATTAGATCTACAATTAAATCAAGTGGTCACATAAATGTGAGACTGTTTCTGTTCTCTTCCATTGGTGTATTTGTTTATCCTTAGGTCAAAACACACTATCTTAATTACCATAGTTTTTCATAGGGCTCAGTGTCTGGTAGTATAGGTCCTCCAGCTTTGTTCTTCTTCAGGATATTCCTGAAGGGAGGATTCTGGGTGATGGTAGAGTAGCTAAATGTCAGGAATCTGTGTTCTTGTCTAGACAGCAATTGTACTACTGGAATCTGTCTGATGTAACTACAGATGCTTTATTATGTTTCACTTTATTGTGCTTTGCAGGTACTATGTTTTTAACAAATTGAAGGTTTGTGGCAATCCTGAGTCAAGCATGTCTATTTGGCATATTTTTCCAATAACATTCTCTTACATCATGTCTCTATGTCATGTTTTGGTAGTTCTCACAATATTTCAGACTTTTTCATTATTATTATATTTGTTATGGGGATCTGTCATCTGAAATTACAACTCACTGAAAGCTCAGATGTTAGTGATTTTTTAGCAATAAAGTATTTTAAAATTAGGGTATGTACATTTTTTTAGATATAATGCTATTGAACACCTAATAGATTACAGTATAGTGTAAACATATTTTTTTTATGCTTTGGGAAGCCAAAAAATTCATTTGACTTATTTCTTTGTAATATTTGCTTTATTGCAATGGTCTGGAAATGAACCCACAATATCTCTGAGGTATGCCTGTGTTTTGGAACTCTAGAGTGTGTTGAAGGCTTGTTACCTCCAGGGTAAGTCTTAGATGGTAAATTGTGGTTAGTTTGGCTCATTTTAGCTCCAGCACAGTACCATCTACCCATCATCCATTCCTAACCATTCTTGAAGCAACCTGCACATAGTCTGCAGGAGCCAGGGTTGGCAAAAAGGACACTGTCCTCCAAATATTTGGGATCTGTGCCCTGATCACTGCTCTTTCTGATCACAGGTGTGCAAAGAAACAGGTGGCCACTGTTACTGCACCTCTCCTTATTGTTGTAAGCCCTTCTGCCTCTGGATATAGTGACTTCCAGGGGATTTCATTTTTCTCTTTTTCCCTTTTTTGGGAGCCAGGCACTAAATATTATAACATTCAAGAGCAACTGCATATACGAGGAAAATTAGGAAGTGATTCCACATGTCCAGGGAAAGATGCACGTTCGTTAAAGATCTGAGAAGACCTTAAGTTTACAGTTCAGGCTGATCCTTGGCATAGAGGAAGCCTACAACAATAAAAACACAAACACAAAAAAGCAAAAATAAAAAAGCAGCAAAACTTGGAAAGGGGGAGAATCTGATTTCTAGAGTTACCACATCATTAGATTCAAATGTCCAGTTTTCAACAAAAATATCACAATGCATACAAAGAAATAGGAAAGTATGACCCATCCAAAGGAAAATAACAAATCAATAGAAACTGTCCCTAAAAAAGATATACTTGGATATTCTTGGATTTTTGAATTTCTGTATAAAATTTACAAGGAGCTAATTTATGTTATCCATTTATGTTTTAAAAACACTTGCTGAGATTTTGATTTGGGTTACACTGAATCTATAGACTAACTTAGAGATAATTAATATATTACTATATTAAGGGCGCCTGGGTGGCTCAGTTGGTTAAGCGACTGCCTTCGGCTCAGGTCATGATCCTGGAGTCCCTGGATCGAGTCCCACATCGGGCTCCCTGCTCGGCAGAGAGCCTGCTTCTCCCTCTGACCCTCCCCCCTCTCATGTGCTCTCTTTCTCTCTCTCATTCTCTCTGGCTCAAATAAATAAATAAAATCTTAAAAAAAATATATATATATATATTACTATATTAAGTCTTCCAGTCCATGAGCATTGTATAATTTTTCATTTAATAAGATTTTCTTTTTTCTTTCTTTTTCTTAGTTTAAATAAAAGAGGGAATTTATTAGATGAATACAAAGGTTCTTGGGGGGATTCCAACAGCTGTAATGGCCTAATAGCTAGAAGCACACCTTTCTGAAGGGCAGATCATGTTGTAATCACAAACTTCTACTTCTGGGTTTTGCAAGATCATGAAGAGAATATCCTAGAGGGCAGTCCTCCCTATATAGTGCATAAGGGACTAGAATGTGGATTCATTTCTGCTTGCTTTTTGATCCTTATATTCCTTTATTCTGGCCTATTTGTCAAGCACATGTTGGCAGATATTCATGAGCTCATTCAGACCTCTCCAAAATGGTTCAACAGCTGGAAGAGCACCTCAAGTCTGAATATGTAAATTGATTTTGCTCTCTGAAGAATGGGTTGTAGTGTAACTACAAAATTCCACTTCCAGATTCTTCATGATCATGTAACAAAGAGAATTCCTAGGGTATGGTACTCCTTGTGCAATACAAATGTCATACAGTGTCTATCTGTTCCAGCTGCCTGGACTGTTTCCAGGGCTGTCCTCCTCTAGCTTTTAGCCACTGAGGTCTTCAATCCAGTTATTTTTCTCTCCAGCTCCTGATTCTTTTTCATCGTATGGCGGGGGTGGGGGGGTTGCGTCTTCTGGGATCCTCTGGTGGTGCTGGCTGATTGGAGGCTTTAACCCGTATCATGAAACATGTGGGAGAGGCAGCTAGTAAGGTTTTCTTTATCTCAATGTTTTTAATAGGATTTATTTTTAGGGCATTTTTAGAGTCACAGCAAAATTGAGTAGAAAGTACAGAGAGGTCTCATGTATCCCTGGCCCAACACACTCACAACCTCTCCCACTATCAACACTTTTTTTTTTAAGATTTTATTTATTTTAGAGAGAGAGCATGCATGAGCAGAGAGGGGCAGGGAGGAGGGAGAGGGGAGAGGAAGAGGGAAAGGGAGAAAAAATCTGAGGCAGACTCCACACTGAGTGCAGAGCCCGACTACAGTGAGATCATGACCTGAGCCAAAACCAAGAGTCAGCCTCTTAACCAACTGAGCCACCCAGGCACCCCACACTACCAACACTTTCAACCAGAGTGGTACATTTGTTACACCTGATGAACCTACATTGACCATCATTATCACCCAAAGTCCATAGTTTACATTAGAGTTCACTCTTGATCTTGTACATTCTGGATTTTAACAAATGTGCAATACCTGTGTCCACCATTGTTATATCATACAGAAAACTTTCACTGTCCTAAAAATCTTTTATGCTCTGCTTGTTTATCCCTCTCTCCCTGCTAACCATTGGCAGCCACTGATCTTTTTACTACTTCTATAGTTTTGCCTTTTCCATTATGTCATATAGTTAGAATCATAACCTTTTCATCTGGCTTCTTTCGTTTAGTAATCTGCATTTACATTTCCTCCATATCTTCATGGCTTGATAGTTCAGTTCTTTTTATCACTAAATAGCATTCCATTGTTTGGATGTACCATGGTTAATTTATCCATTCATCTACTGAAGGACATCTTGATTGCTTCCTAGTGTTGGTGATTATAAAAAAAAGCTGATATAAACATCCATGTGCAGGTTTTGTGTGGATGTAAGTTTTCAACTAATTTGAGTAAATACCAAGGTGCATGATTGCTGGATCATATGATAAGAGTATGTTTAGTTTTGTAGAAAACTGCCAAACCATCTTCCAAATTATTTTACCATTTTGCATTCCACTCATAGCAATGAATGAGAGTTCGTCTTATTTCGCATCCTCATGAGCATTTGGTGTTCTTGGTGTTTTTTTCCCGTACCATTTGTAGTGGTATCACAGTATTTTAGTTTGCAATTCCCCAGTGAAATATGATGTTAAGCATCTTTTTATATGCTTATTTGCCATTTTTATATCTGCTTTGGTTAGGTGTCTATGCAGTTCTTTGACCCATTTTTTAAATGGGTTGTTTTTATTATTGAATTTTAAGAGTTCTTTGTATATTTGGCTTAACAGTCCTTTATCAGATTTTTTTTGGTAAATATTTTCTCCCATTCTGCACCTCATCTTCTCATTATTTTCACAGTGTCTTTCTTACAGTACAAGTTTTTAATTTTAATGAAATCCAGCTTATCAATTATTTCTTCCATGGATCAAGCTTTTGATGTTGAATCTAAAATGTTATCACCATACCCAAAGTCATCTAGATTTCTCCTATGTATCTTCTAGGAGATTTATAGTTTTGCATTTTACATTTAGGTCTATGATGCATTTTGAATTAATATTTGTGAGAACTGCTAAGATTTGTGTCTAGTTTTTTTTTTTTTTTTTTAAGTAGGCTCCATGCCCAGCATGGAGCCCAACATTGGGCCTGAACTCATGACTCTAACATCCAGACCTGAGATGAGATCAAGAGTCAAATGATTGACATACTGAACCACCCAGGCACCCCAAGATTTTTTTTTTTTTTTGGCATATGATATTCAGTTGTTATAGCACCATTTTTTGAAAAGACTCTTCTCCATTGTATTATTTGGTTGATGATCAGTTGACTATACTTATGTTTGTCTATTTGTGGGCTCTCTATCCTGTTCTAGTGATGTATTGTCTATTCTTTTGTTGGTACAACACTGTCTTGATTATTTTAGCTTTATAGGTCTTGTGGTTGGGTGATTTCAGTTCTCTGACTTTGTTATTCTCTAGTGTTATATTGACTCTTTTGAATCTTTGCTTTTCCATATAAATTTTAGAATCAGTTTGTCAATACCTACAAACTAGTAGAGATTTTGGTTGGGATTGCTGTGAATCTATAGATCAATTTGGGAAGAACTGGCATCTTAACAATATTAAGTCTTCCTATCTGTAAACATGGAATATCTCTCCATTTATTTAGTTCTTTGATTTCTTTCATCAGAGTTGCATAGCATATCTCTTATAAACCTTGTATATATTTTGTTAGATTTACACCTAAGTATTTCATTTGTGGGGATGCTGATGTAAATGGTATTATTATTTTATTTTTATTATTTTTTAAATATTTTTTAAGATTTATTTATTTGAGAGAGACAGAGACAGAGAGAGAGAGAGAGAGGGACGGAGAAGCAGACTCCCTGCTGAGCAAAGAGCCTGACATGGGGCTCAATCCCAGGACCCTGAGATCATGACCTGAGTGGAAGACAGAAGCTTAACTGACTGAGCCACCCAGGTGCCCCATAAGTGGTATTATTTTTCATTTCAAAGTCTACTTGTTCATTGCTGGTGTATAGGAAAATGATTGACTTTTGTTAAGTTAATGTTAAATCCTGCAACCTTGCTAAAATAGCTGTTTAGCTGCAGGAAATTTTTTGGTGATTTTAGTCTACTAATGAGCCCATCAAAGGCATTCTTCATTTCTGTTACAGTGGGTTTTATTTTTTTTTTTAGGTTTTACATGTTTCTTTCTTTTAAAGATTTTATTTATTTATATGAGAGAGAGAGAGAATGAGAGAGAGAGAGAGCATGAGAATGGGGAGCATCAGAGGGAGAAGCAGACTCCCCGCTGAGCAGGGAGCCTGAAGTGGGACTCGATCCTGGGACTCCAGGATCATGACCTGAGCTGAAGGCAGTCACTTAACCAACTGAGCGACCCAGGCGCCCTCTGTTACGGTGTTTTTGATCTTTAGCACTTTTAAATTTTTTCTTTGAATTTCCATCTCTCTGCTTACCTTATCCATCTATTCTTGAATGTTGTCTACTTTTTCCATTACAGCTTTTAACATAGTAATCATAGGTGTTTTAAATTTGCAATCTAATAATTCCAACACCTCTATCATGTCAAGTCTGGTTCTGATGCTTGCTCTGTCTCTTCTTGCTGTACTTTTTGCCTTTAGTATGGCTTCTGACATTTTGTGAAGAACCAGACATGGTGTACTGGGTAAAAGGAACTTAGGTAAATAGACCTTTAGTGATGTGGTGGTAAGGCATGGCAAAGGGGAAGTGTTCTTTAGTCTTATGATTAAGTCTCAGTCTTTTAGTCCGCCTGTGTCCCTGGGCTGTGAACTTCACAAGTTCTTCTCAGTTTCCCCCAGTTAGGTGGGACAGGATGGCTAGAGGGGTTTGGAGTTGGTATTTTCCTTTGTCCATATCAATAATGTTGTATAGTTTTTGGTTTGGCATGATTACTCATTTTTTTTTAAAGGTTTATTTATTCATTCAAGACACAGAGATACAGAGAGAGAGAGAGAATATGAGCAGGTGGAGAAGCAGAGGGAGGGGGAGAAGCAGGCTTCCTGCTGAGCAGGGAGCCCAATGCGGGGCTCGATCCCAGGACCCTGGGATCATGACCTGAGCCGAAGGCAGGTGCTTAACCATCTGAGCCACCCAGGTGCCCCATGATTACTCATTTTTTAATAGACTTATTTATAAATATTTGATTATGGGGGGTGCTATTTTAAGTAGTCTTGTTTTTATAATTTATTTCTCTCATATTTTTCTATGGATAAAAGTAAAAGAGATTTTTTTTGTACTAATCTTGTTTCCAAGGGACTTTCTAAATTCATAAAGTAATATTAAAATTTCACAAACTTGCTTGGATTTTCTGTGTACATGATCATGTTATCTGCATATAACAATTTTTATTTCTTCCTTTTCAATGATGATATCTTTTCCCTCTGCCTTATTGCTGTGGCTAGGACATCAGATACAATGATGGGTAAAAGTGATGATAGCAGAAATCCTGTCTCATTGTTGATTTCAGAGGAAAAGCTTTCAGTATTTTACTATTTAAGTATAAAGTTTGTTGTAGTTCCCTCCTGCCCCCATTTTTTTTTTTTTTGGTAGATAACATTTGTCAGATTAAGGATATTTCTTTTTATTCCTAGTGTATTGAGTTTTTGTCTTAAATAGGTATTGAATTTTATAAAAGGTTTATCTGCATCTTGAGATGATCATATGATTTTATTCTGTTTTATTAATATGGTGAATTTTATGGATTAATATCTTGAAAGTGAAACCATTCTTGCATTTCTGGGAGAAATTCAACTTTGTCATGATGCAGCAGCCTTTTTATGAGTGGCTGGATTCAATTTGTTAATATTTCTTAGAATGCATTTATATTCTTTTTTTAAAAAAAATTTTATTTATTTATTTGAGAAAGAGAGCACAAGCAGGAGGGAGAGAAAGAATCTGAAGCAGACTCAGTGCTGAGTGCAGAGCCTGTCTCTAGGCTCAATCCCACAACCATGAAATCATGCCCTGAGCTGAAACCAAGAGTTTTTTGCCTAACTGACTGAGCCACCCAGAGGCCCCTATGCATTTATATTCTTAACAGAGATTGACTTGTATTTCTTTTTGGTGTGACTTTTTGGGATAATATTAGGTTGGCCTAATAAGTTGAGTAACTATTTGTTTCTCACTTTTTCTAATATCTGCAAGAGTTTGTGTAAGATCAGTATCATTTCTTCATTAAATATTTATAAAAATTCAAGAGGGCCTGGAGATCTCCTTGTAGGAAGATTATAAACTATGGATTCAGTTTTTGAAAAAATAGAAAGGGAAATATTTACATTTTTCATTTCTTCTTGAGTGGGCTTTTTTTCTGAGTTACTTTTAAAAAATAGAAATATTACTGGGGTGGCCACATGGCACAGTTGGTTAAACATCTGACTCTTAGTTTTGGCTCAGGTTGTGATCTCAGGGTCATAGGTTTGAGCCCCAGGTCAAGCTCTGTGCTCAACACAGAGTCTGCTTAAGACTCTCTCTCCTGGGGGTGGGAGGGATGGGGTGGCTGGGTGATAGACATTCGGGAGGGTATGTGCTATGGTGAGCACTGTGAATTGTGTAAGACTGATGAATCACAGACCTGTACCTCTGAAACAAATAATATATTATATGTTAAAAAAAAAAAGATAGTAGGAAGGGAAAAATGAAGGGTGGGAGATCGGAGGGGGAGATGAACCATGAGAGACGATGGACTCTGAAAAACAAACTGAGGGTTCTAGAGGGGAGGAGGTTGGGGGGATGGGTTAGCCTGGTGATGGGTATTAAAGAGGGCATGTATTGAATGGAGCACTGGGTGTTATATGCAAACAATGCATCATGGAACACTACATCAAAAACAAATGATGTAGTGTATGGTGATTAACATAACATAATAAAATAAAATTTAAAAAAAAAGACTCTCTCTCCCTCTCACTCTGCCCTTCCCACCTCACTCTCTCTCTCTCTAAAATAAATAAATCTTTAAAAAAAGAAATATTATTGACATATAGTAGCCTATTCATTTCATGTGTGTATCATAGTGATTCAGTATTTTTATCCATTACAAAATGATCCCCACAATAATTCTCATTACCCTGTTACCATACAAAATTATTACAATATTATTGATTATAATTCCAATGCTGTAAATTATATCCCCATGATTTATTTATTTTATAACTGGAAGTTTGTACAGGCATATCTAGGAGATATTGCGTGTTTGGTTGCAGGCCAACGCATTAAGCAAGTATCACAATAAAGTGAGTTAAGTGCATTCTTTGGCTTCCCAGTACATATAAAAGTTATGTTTATGCTATACTGTAGTCTATTAAATGTGCAATAGCATTATGTCTTAAAAAACAATGTGTATACCTTAATTAACAAATACATTATTACTAAAAAATGTTAATTGTCATTTAAGTTTTTAGTGAATTGTAATCTCTGTTTCAAAGATCTCCACAACAGGGGCACCTGGGTGGCTTAGTCGGTGAAGTGTCTGACTTCGGCTCAGATCATGATTTCAGGGTTCTGGGATCTAACCCCTCACTGGGCTCCCTCATCAGTGGGGAGTCTGCTTGTCCCTTTGCCCCTCTCCCCTGCTTGTGCTCACGTTCTCTCTCTCTCAAATAAATAAAATCTTAAAAAAAATCTTCACAACAAATGTAATGATAATGAAAAAGTTGGAAATATTGTGAAAATTACCAAAATGTGACACAGTAACATAAAGTGAGCAAATACTGTTGGAAAAATGGTGTCAATAGACTTGCTCAGTGCGGGTTGCCACAACCTTCAATTTGTTAAAAATGCAATTGTCTGTGAAGCATAGTAAAACAAAATACAATGAAGAGAGGTATGCCCATACCTCTTAATCCCCTTCACCTATTTTGCCTACCCCTATTCTTCCTCTGGTCTGGTAACCAACCTTTTGTTTTCTCTATAAGTCTGTTTCTGTTTTGTTTGTTCATTTGTTTTGTTTTTTAGATTCCATATACAAGTGGAATCATACGGTATTTGCCTTTTTCTTAGTTATTTTACTTAGCATAATACCCTGTAGGTTCATCCATATTGCCACAAATGGGAAGATTTCATTTTTTGTGGCTGAGTAATAGATTCCATTCCATTGTGAATGTGTTTCTTTATTTATCTACTGATGGACACTTAGTTTGCTTCCATATCTCAGCTATTATAAATAGTGTTGCAGTGAACATAGGGGTACATATCCCATTTTAAATTAGTGTTTTTGTTTTCTTCAGATGAATACTCAAAGGTGGAATTGCTGTATCAGATGATAGTTCTATTTTTAATTTTTCTAGGAATCTCCATTTCCATAGAGGCTACACAATTTATATTTTCACCAACAGTGTACAAGGGTTCCCTTTTCTACACATCTTTGCCATCACTTGTTATTCTTGTCTTTCTGATAATAGCTATTCTGACAAGTGTGATGTGATATCTCATTGTGGTTTTGATTTGCATTTCCTGGATAATTAATGATGCTGAGCATCTTTCCACATGCCTGTTGGCCATCTATATATTTTCTTTGGAAAAATGTCTATTCAGGTCTTCTGCCCATGTTTTAATTGGGTTGTTTGTTTTTGTTTTTTTTTTTTTTGCTATGGAGTTTTATGAGGTCTTTATGTTTTAGATATCAACTCCTTATCAGATATATTATTGGTAAGTATCTTCTTCCATTCAGTCGGTTGCATTTTCCCTTGTTGATGGTTTCCTTCACTGTACAGAACATTTTTATTTTTATTTTTACTTATTTTTTAAAAGACTTTATTTATTTGACACAGAGAGACACAGCGAGAGAGGGAACACAGGCAGGGGGAGTGGGGGAGGGAGAAGCAGGCTTCCCGCTGAGCAGGGAGCCCAATGTGGGGCTCAATCCCAGGGTCCTGGGATCATGACCTGAGACAGAGGCAGACACTTAACCACTGAGCCACCCAGGTGCCCTAGTGCAGAATCTTTTTAGTTTGACATAATTTCATTTGTTTATTTTAGCTTTTGATGCCCTTACCCAAGGAAGCTGGTCCAAAAAAATATTGCTGAGACCAATGTCAAAGAGCTTACTACCTATGTTTTCTTCTAGGAGTTTTATGGTTTCAGGTCTTACATACAAGTGTTTATCCATTTTGAATTTATTTTTGTAAGAGGTATAAGACAGTGATCTATTTTCATTCTTTTACGTGTAGCTATCCAGTTTCCCCAGCACCATTTATTGAAGTGACTGTCTTTTCCCCATTGTATATTCTTACTTCCTTTGTCATAGATTAATTGACCATATAAGTGTGGGTTTATTTCTGGGCTCTTTTCTATTCCATTGGTCTATGTGTCTGTTTTAATGCCAATACTATTCCTTGTAATATAGTTTGAAATCTGGGAGCATGATACTTCCACAGTTTTTCTTCTTTCTCAAGATTGCTTTGGCTATTTGGTATCTTTTGTGGTTCCATACAGATTTTAGGATACCTTGTTCTAGTTCTATGAAAATGCTTTTGGTATTTTGATGGGAATTGCATTGAATATGTAGATTGTTTTGGATAGTAATAAATCCCATTTGATCATGGTGTATGATCTTTTTAATGTAATGTTGAATTCAGTTTGCTAATATTTTGTCAAGGATCTTTGCACTATGTTCATCAAGGATATTGGCCTGTAATTTTCTTTTCTTTTCCTTTCTTTTCTTTTCTTTCTTTTCCTTTCCTTTCTTTTCTTTTCTTTTCTTTTCTTTTCTTTCTTTCTTTCCTTCCTTCCTTCCTTCCTTCCTTCCTTCCTTCCTTCCTTCCT
>NC_058403.1:169310548-169357359 GCF_002201575.2 Neomonachus schauinslandi
TTCCTTCCTTCCTTCCTTCCTTCCTTCCTTCCTTCCTTCCTTCCTTCGTGTGGTGTGTTTGTCTACTTTCGGTATCAGGGTAATGATGGCCTCATAAAATGAGTTTGAAAGTATTCCTTCCTTTTCAGTTTCTTGGAATAATTTGAGAAGGATAGGTACTAACTCTTCTTTAAATGTTTGGTAGACCTCTGTGAAGCCATCTGGTCTTGGACTTTGAGTGGTTTTTGTAAGCTGTACTTTTCTAGGAATTGGTGCATTAAATTTAAACTTTCAACTTTTTCTTTGGCATGGAGTTGCTCATTATATAACCTTGTTATATTTTTAATATTTATAAAATTTGTACTGATGTCACAATTTTTTATTCTTGATGTTAGAAATTTATGTCATCACTTTTTTCCTCAGTCACCTTTTTTAGGTGTTAATCAAATTTATTCATTACTTTAAAGAACCATTATTTGGCTTTACTGAATGTGTTTTCCATTGAATGTGTTTTTATTTACTGCCTTCCTCATACTTTGAGGGAGTTAATTTGATGTTTGTTTACCTAATTTCATGAGATGAATCTTAAATCATTAACATTCAGCCATTCTTCTTTTCAAATAAATGCATTCTAAGGCTAAAAAGTTTTCTTCTGGGTATAGCTTTATCTCCATGCTACCTATTTTTTCTTTGTCTGGAAATGTTTTTAATTTGCTTTCATTTTTGAAGGATTTTTTGCTCTGAATAGATTTTGAGTTTATAAATTCTTTTACTTTAGAATTCCAAATATGTCATCCTATTTTTTCTTAGATCTTATCGCTTATTTTGAGAAGTCACTTTTCAGTGTTATTGTTCTCTGAAGGTAATATTTTTCTTTAGCAACTTAAGATTTTATTTGCTTTTTCTCTTTCATTAGCAGTTTTACTGTGATGTGCCTAGGTGAGATTTTCTTTATACTTATCTTTCTGGGAACTTATAGCACTTTTTGGTTTTATGGATTGTCTTCCATTACTTTTGGAAAATTCTCAGCCATCATCTCTTTACGTTGGTACTTTATTCTCTTTCCTCTTCCCTTCTAAGATACAGTTACCCTTATGTTAGGCCTCTTCATCATGTCCCCTATAGTATATTAACATATATTATAGTATATTAAATTAATATATTATAGTATATTCTTTGCCCCTCTTTCCATCAATGGGCAGAATCTATTTTTCCCCTGACCATACCTTCTTGTAATCTGGACTGGCTCAATGACTTGATTTAACTATGAGTACCTCATTTCTGCAGCCAGTGGTACACAAAATATAGTCCCTGGACCAGCAGTATAAGCATCATCTAGAACTTGTTAAAAATGCGCATTTTTTGGAATTATTCCAAATCTACTAAATTTGAAACTCTGGTGATAGGGCACTCTGAATGTTTTTGACAAATCCTGTGGGTGATTTTGATGCATGCTAAAGTTTTAGAGTAACTGTCCTAGACAATGGTGATTGGTCCATGGGATGATCAGATGAAGCAGGACATTTGATTCCTTTTCTATGATTGTATGAACCCTAGAAGGAGGAAGCTCTCTTTTCCTGGTGCTATTGCCAAGGGGGTATGATATAGCCCTGGAGCTGTTGACAGCCATTGTCTTTTACTTTGCAGAAAAAAGTCCCTATGGAATAAGACAGAATGAAATGGACACATACATAAGATAGAGCCCAGACAACTTTGTTTGAACTCTGAATCCAACTATGCCTAAAGCTCCAGATTAGCCCTTGACTTTTCAGTTATATGAACTTCTTTTTTCTCAAGCTAGTTTGATTTGGTTTTACACTTAGAAGTAAAGAATCTTGACTAATACACAAGTAAACTCCCACTTCTTCCAAGTGATAATCTCATGCAGTGCCCCTAAAATAGATAATTATAGATCTTCTCTGAGTGGAGCAGAGATAGAAGACCTCACATCTTACCATGTGGCTTTCCCATGCCTACCTAAGCAACTCCTGGAGATTTTTTGTAGAACAATCCTAAAGCTCTAGGCAACATAGATTAAAACCATTTGTGGTAGACCTTTTGGTGGCTTATTATACAACCTCTTGTTCTGCCTGATTTCAACTGCAACTCTGATGGAAGGTTGCTTAAAGTGGCCAACTCAAGCATCCTGCTGTGTCTCTCTGCTTGGCAGTTGCTGGGCTTTCTCTCAACTAGGGTTTGCTTAGCACAGAATAGGCAACCTGAAAATTCAGAGTAGTTCATTCCTCTGAGGGCAAGCTTCTACAGTAAGTGTCTTCCATTTTGTGGAAGCACGTTTCTTAAGACACATTTTCTATAATTCCAGAGGATCTCCAGTGGGATTGGGTTCTAGGAATCCACAGAAGTAACAAGATCAATGCTGTATCTTCTTTTTCCCTCTTTCCCTGCCTCATTTCTATTTTTTTTTTTTTGGTGATTACTTCCAAAATAAACTACCTGTATCCAGTCCTTTTCTCAGACTCTGCTTTTGGGAGAATCTAAACTAAGATATCAGTGTTATAAAGTATAGAATTGGGAGTTAGAACATATGTTTTTGAATCTTAGCTCTGTGAGTTAAGTTATGATAGAGGCCTCATTTCCTTTCTCTAGGTCTTAGATGTGTTATTTGTAAAACAAAGAGGTTGAATTAGCTTCTTAGTTTATTTTAGCTCTGAATTATCAGGTTCCTTCTGGCTCTGACTTTCATGTAACTCTATCTACTGTTTCAGAAGCTGAAGAATTACACATGAAATGAGAGTGATGAGGCTGGCCAATCTGAATATTCAAGCCCTTGTGGTTCCCTCCTTTCTGAACACTCTTCTTCATTTTCCTCATATTCACCACCACCCTGCCCCAAGAGTATCCAGATGACTGATTCACCCTTCTCCTTGATTGGACCTTGTAGATACAGACCCAGAAAAACAGAACCAGCCCTGAGCAGACTGCACATGGCTATTTGAACAGGCCAGCAGCTCTCAAAACCACAGATATTTAGAGCCTCATGTTTATGTAGGACATAAAGATTGAGAGTAAAAACAACGATAGGCTGAATATAATCAACTATCTGGGTGACTAAACACAGCATAATAGACTTAGTACTTTAGGGCTGGAGCCAAAAATACTTAACAAAAAAATGGCTTCAATTTCATAGTGATTTAAAAAAATGAAATGTTACACCTGGAGATCCAGCCATATATTTCAGTCTATTTTTCCTTGTAATTTGAGACAAATTGGAACCTATGATAATGAACACAGTCAGAAAGAAAAGTCTGTTCTTTTCTTCCTTCAACTAGAAATGATCAATTTTAAATTTTATTGTTGTTGTTGTTTTCACACAGTGGTGGCTTCCAGTGGGGCCTTAATACAATGATTGTGTTGATTCCTGTTGAGAAAAGAAGAGAGGGAAGAGATACTTGCTGTTTTAAAAGGAAGCAGGAGGAGTGTGGAGGTGTGACAAAGAGGACATCCCTGCATACTATTGTCAGGTGAGACAGAATCCCCAAGCTCCCCAAGGGTTCCCTCTGCAGGGCTGGTCTTAACACAGGAGGGTTAGGAGCCACCTACAAATGTTGTTTAAGGGATTCATGCAGAGTTTCTGTCTTCCAATATGCTTTCTCCCTTTAGTCCTTAATGTGTGAAATTCCTTTGAGGTCAGATCCCTTCCTTTTCTAAGTAAAGAAAAACTCTATTGGAAAACACCTTTGAGGAGTTATTGTGGATAGAGTCCTGAGTTGGGAGTCAGGAGGCAGAACTTTTGTCTCTGTTCTGCAGACAATTAACTCCAAAATCAAGGAGGTCACTTAACCTTTCTCTGGTTTGTTCTCCACCTCTCTAAGATGAGTGAGTTCAGAAACAATGATTTCTGCCATCCTTTACAGATCTAAAATCTGGATTATTGATGGAAATTAATGGTAATATTTAAATGGCAGATATATTTTTTCTTAGAGTGGATTTGATGAGAGGAGGTGTGTATCTGGGCTTAGAGAATCTGGAGGGCCATGGATAGAAAAAAGGATGAATGTGCTTCTTTATAATTTTTACCTGTCCTGCTTACTGCCACCCCATCTGCAACATTGTATGAAATGACATGAAATAAAGTAGGAGGTTTAGAATAGTCTAAAATGAATGGCTTTTATTGAAAGACAGACCTAAGTTCTAATCCTAGCTCTGTCACTTATTAGTGTTCACAGGAAGTTACCTTACAGATCTGAGCCTCAATTTATACACCAATAAAATGAGGACAATAATACCTTCATTATGGGGTGTCAGATATCCTGGGAGTGATGGTCAGGCGGAAATAGTCATGGGGAGGAAGATTACAAAGTTTTATAAGACAGTTTTGTCCTCTGGGTGACACTGTGTCTCCCTAATACGTAAGATCATAGAGCTCTGCTATCTGCAGGGTATTAATGTGAAAGATGAAGGGAGTCATCGGGCACACTAATGCTTTGGCAATTACACCAACAGTTAAGTTACATTATTACTGCTCAATGCTGTGTCATTTCAAAGATGGCAACCAGTGTTGATATCATTAGAGCTTCCAACATTTTCCAAAAGCAGTGATGCATCATAGATCTCATCAGTATCACTTTGAAAATGGACTCATATCCAGACAAATGAAAAGCAAAAGCACAGTTATAGATCATTGCTGTGCAGCACATGGGCTGTATTCAACACAGAAAACAGTCTGAAATAACTGAAACCATTATTTTTATGAGAATAGTCTGCACTGAAACCCATGTTTATTATCAGTATTCAGGATGTTGTTAGAAAATCTTACTAATTTTCTTGTATTCTAATTGGTTTGTTAAGTGTAAAGCTTCAACCACAGCAAAGAGCAAAACATCTAAGGATATATTTTTTAGTTGACTCTGGAAATTCATCATTCTACAATGTGCTCTTTATACTTTGGAGATGATTTGATGTTTAAAAAAACTCCTTTTATATAATTCCTGACTTTTTATTAAAAGACTTTTAAATTCTTCTTTAGACCCATGACTCCCAATCTTTCGAGTGTTATGTGATCAGTCTCAAACCAAGGGCATTTGGAAATTCGTCTTAACTATGAGGATGATGGATTTTGAAATTCTTAAAAATGCTATAATAGTTTGGGCCTAATATGTGGACCACTTAAATTTAAAATGCTGCAGCTTTTCAGCTCTCCCTATTATAGAATCAACAAAATTTATTCCTCCTTTTATTTCTGAACAGTAAGAATAATATTTAGATTTCCTGCAGTTCCTTCCTGCAGGCTGGGGCATTGAGATGCAGATTACGAATTCCTACTATGAAAAGTTGGTGTGGGAAAACATGCAAGTTTCCAGTAATCTTCCCTTCCTCATATATTGATTAATAATTCCTTTTAAGTAAAATAATGCAAAATATACTTTATAGGTATTACATGGCTCCTTATTAGAACTAGAAAGAAGAGCCATAAAATACAACAGGCTACCTGCTTCTTGGTAGTTATAGTACATCTATAGGTAAAACTACTAAACACACATTAAATTCCTACCTGAAAGATTTTTTTTCTGTATGAAAACAACAACACATACATCTTAACTTCCTTTATAACACTGAATGCCAAGTACCTACATGAAGAACGGAAATAATATCTAGAGTCATTCAAAAGATTACTGATGAGTTTGACAAGGTCCCAACTTGCAGCATCCACACAAAATCATTTTATTAAGAAAAATTTCTTTTTTCTTTTTAAGATTTTATTTATTTATTCATGAGAGACAGAGAGAGAGAGAGAGGCAGAGGGAGAAGCAAGCTCCCAGGGAGCAGGGAGCCCGATGCGGGACTCGATCCCAGGACCCTGGGATCATGACTTGAGCCGAAGGCAGACGCTTAATGACTGAGCCACCCAGGCGTCCCGAAAAATTTCTTTTTTTAATAGGAGAACAGTGGGCTGTGTATTTCTGTTTCAGTAGAAAACTACCCAGCTCTTACCATATGATCCAGCAATTGCACTACTGGGTATTTACCCCAAAGATACAAAAGTAGGGATCTGAAAGGGTACGTGCACCCCGATGTTTATAGCAACAATGTCCACAATAGCCAAACTGTGGAAAGAGCCAAGATGTCCATCCACAGATGAATGGATAAAGAAGAGGTGGTATATATACACAATGGAATATTATGCAGCCATCAAAAGGAATGAGATCTTGCCATTTGCAACGAAGTGGATGGAACTGGAGGGTATTATGTTGAACGAAATAAGTCAAACAGAGAAAGACATGTATCATATGACCTCACTGATATGAGGAATTCTTAATCGCAGGAAACAAACTGAGGATTGCTGGAGTGGGGGGTGGGGTGGGAGGGATGGGGTGACTGGGTGATAGACACTGGCAAGGGTATGTGCTCTGGTAAGCACTGTGAATTGTGCAAGACTGTTGAATCTCAGATCTGTACCTCTGAAACAAATAATGCAATATATGTTAAGAAAAAAAAAGAAGAAGAAGAAGAAGGTAGCAGGAGGGGAAGAATGAAGCGGGGGAAATCGGAGGGGTAGATGAACCATGAGAGATGATGGACTCTGAAAAACAAACTGAGGGTTCTAGAGGGGAGGGGGGTGGGGGGGATGGGTTAGCCTGGTGGTGGGTATTGAGGAGGGCACATTCTGCATGGAGCACTGGGTGTTATGCACAAGCAATGAATCATGGAACACTACATCTAAAACTAATGATGTGATGTATGGGGATTAACATAAGGATAAAAAAAAAAAATTAAAAAAAAAAAAAAGAAAAGAAAACTACCCAGCTCTTTATTACCTTGGAGCACCTTTATTCTCAGGAACAACAGCATTATAATGGATGTACCATCAGGCAGCAACCAGATTTATTTCCTGAAACAGAGGAGCTTTGCAATGTATACTAAGTAGGACATTTCTGTGAGCAGAGAATAAAAACAGCTGAAGGAACTTACTAATGTAGAGCATGCTATTTGACCTCTTATAATTGTATACTATTTGCTAAAAGGTCAAAACTGAGGTGATAAGGGAGGAAGAAAGTATGGGAGGAGACAGAAGAACTGACCGGGTGTCCAGAAACAACTTGAATTCTTTCTGCTTTGCAGCTTGTTGAATCCTTTGAAGGATTTCCTGCATGGCCCGTTTGGTATTCTGATCTTAAGACAGTTGGATTCTAGTTGTGAGCTCATCACAGGGTGACCATCTTGGTGTGCGATCTGTATCACGAAGCTATTACCAGGTTAAATAAAAGTCTTGCCTGGACATCTCTGCTCTGGCAGGATAAATTATTGAGATATTAGTTTGTGTTTTGTTTTGGCTGATGTGAAAGAATCAGAACTACTCCGAGCTGTATGTGTGATATTTATAAATGTTGGTTTTGTTTTTTTTTTTTACAATGTATCCAAGTCTTTTGTGTTCTTTGTCTCAAGAGTATTTCCTAGGCCTAATACAGAAATTGGTTGAAGGCAGTCTTTTCACTTAGCTTTTGTGATTACTTTCGAGGAAGAGGTGGCGGAAGCAAGAGAGAGATGTAAACTTCCCTGAGAGTGAGAATGGGGTGAAGGATGGTGGACCCAAGTATATCGGAGACCAGCACCCTAAGCTTAGTTGCATGCCAGGTGGTGGGATCTCAGAAAGGTGTGGTGGTGTGTCCAGACTGTGGGATCTGTAGGTAGGCTGGTCAGAGGATGACCTAGACACACTTTCCCAGAGTCAGCTCTTTGGCCACATAGGAACCTGAAAAGACCTCTAGAGCGGGGGTGGGGTGGGGGTGGGTGGGAGCAGAGGGAATGCTTCTAATGGTATAGGTTGAATCTCCCAACAACTTGGCAGGATGGAGACTTGCATTAGTTCGCTAGGACTGCTGTAATGAAATACTACAAACTGAGTGGCTTAAACAACAGAAATGTATTGTCTTGTAGTTCTGCAGGCTGGAAGTCTGTGATGAAAATGTCAGCAGGGTTGGTTCTTTCTGATGGCTGTTACAAAGAATTTGTTCCATGCTTCTTCCCTGGCTTCTGGTGGTTTACTGGCAATCTTCAGCACCTCTCACTTGGAGGCGTATTATCCTGATCTCAGTTTTTGGCTTAATCAAACTATGCGCATAGTGAATGTCATTCAGGGCTGCCATAACAAAAATACCAGAGACTGAATAGCTTAAAAGACATACAGTTATTTTTCACAGTTCTCGAGGCTCGGAAATCCAAGATCAAAGCACTATCAGAGCTAGTGTCTGGTGAAGACACTCTTCTTGGTGTTCAGATGGTTATCTTTTCCTTGTATCCTCACATGGCAGAGGGGAGGGAGAGGAAGTAAACTCTCTTGTGTCTCCTCCTATAAGAGCCCTGATCTCATTCATGGGGGCTCCACTCTCATGACCTAATCACCTTCCAAAGGCCCTACCTCCTATTATCATTACATTGGCAGTTAGCATTTCAACATGTGGATTTTGGGGGGAAAAATTCATTCCATAACAGTGATGCCACTTGCCAAAATGGGGAAAATTGTGAGAGGGAAAGATCTACAGGGTGGAAAAATCCAACAGTCTTTTGGCCAAGTTCAGATCGAAATGCCTGTAGACACACAGATGAGGATGTCAAGTAAATAGTTGGATAGATGAATTTTGAGCTAAATTGAGAAGTTAAAACTAAAAAGTCATTGTCATATAGATTATATTTAAAACCAAGGTCCAGATGAGATTGTTTGGGAGAATGTATAAACAGAAAAGAAGACCAAGGACAAGTTTTGGTGTACTCACATTTCAGTGATTAGAAAGAGGAGCGAGAACTAGCAAAAGTGATTGAGAAGGAATGGCCAGTGAGATGGAAGGCAAGTCAGGAGAAATAAAGAGATGGGAATATTTCAAAAAGAAGGGAGTGGACAACCACGCTAAATGCTGCTGAGAGGTCAAGCCAGACAAGGATAGAGAAATAATCATTTGAGTTGGAAATATGGAAAACACTTTGCTAAGTGTGATTTCAGTGGAATTGAGAGGTGGGGCGGAAAGCCTGATTGTAGAGGATTAAGAGGAAGATAGAAGGTGATGAAGTAGAAATATATTCGTATAGAGTTTTTTTCAAGAATTTTGCTAGGAAGTAGAGCAGAGATATATATGGATAGGTAGAGGTGAATGGGGTTATACCGCAGTGACAAAGACCAAATAAAATCAAATAGAACTTGATTACATTAATTCAGTAGCTAGAGGTCAGCTATCACCCTACACCATGGATCTTCTGATTTCTGGACACAAGCTGACAGAGATTTCCCAACCTGGGACATGCTCTTTTGATGGAAGAAGGAGGGAGCAAGAGACAGAACTATACTAATCCATGTCTCAAATCTTCAGCTGGCACTTGGCCATAGTTGATGTTTGTTCACATTCCATTGGCCAAAACAAGTTACATGGCTAAGCCCAATGACGATGAAGTAGACAAGTATTCTTCTTCAGAAGGCACTGTATGTACCTCACATGGTAAAGGATAAGTGTATATACTCAACATTCTAAGAACAGGTAGTGAATACTTGGAAGGAATAATGCAATCCAGCCCCCCCAGTTCTACATACATACATTTCTTTCCATGGGTGATATAAAGCATGTTTGTATGCTATTGAAAATAATGCAAGAGACACATTTATTGCAGAAGAAGTCTGTAAGAAGGTGAGGAAATACGTTTTTTGTTTGTTTTTTAGGGATAAGCACTTTCTTATTAATGGGAGGAAAGGCATAGAGAGGGTACAGATATTAAATAGTTGGTAGTTTTTCTTTCTAAACTTTGGTTCCATTCTGACTCCCCAATGACTTCTCAGATCAGGGTATCTGGGAGTTATATTTTGTGAAACTTGAATGTTTAGGAATCTTCCTTTGTTGCCTTCAACAAAAACAAATAGTTTGGTCTAGAATTATCTTTCAATCTCCAAATGTCTTAGAGACATTGTTACATTGTTGTAAAAATTAGGACTATAGGGGAGTTTAGGACTAAGGTCTCATTATCTCCAGGACATGGCTCCTGCATGTTATAGCAACTTAATACTTACTTATTAATGAGTGCATGCATGAACCCCACCCACCACATTTTTCAGGCAATTTTTTAATGCCTAATTCTTTAATATTTTAAATTATATCATCTCTTTTAATTCTGGGAGAATGAAACTCAATTCTCTTTGATGAATACGAGGTATGAAAGGAAAAGATAAATCTTATAAGCGTATGCTTTGAAGATGAAGTCTTTAAATGTAGATAGATCAAGTACAATTAACTCTTACATGTAAGTTGTAGCCTCAATTCTGAGACCAGTGAAGAAAAGTTACATATCTATTAGGGTGGTAAAGTAGCCGGGCTTTCATAGTGAAAACTGGATCTTCTGTACAACGTATGTATTAAGAACATCAATCTTAGTAATAACTTTTACTAAATGAACAAATATGAAGGATTTCACCTACCTAGAGTTAAGAAATGAATTCATTTCTTTCTCATAAAATGTTCTTTTCTTCATAGCAGTGGTATAAGGTAGTAACTCAAGTAATTATCACTGAGGAATGAGAACACCTACTTAAAGTGCTCTTATATAGATGGTTTTCTTCCTCTCTTCACAAAGCAAAGCCTTTGGGATTGGAGAAATGAGTAAGAATGCTCAAGTGTGTGGGCACTTCAATATTCAATAGAATTTTCAGCAGGCTTTGAGCTATTGAGTTGCCGCTTGTTTCCTCTGAGAATCATGATTCTTAATTATGAGAAACCCATTTTGACAAAGATTGAGAGTGGCAGAGACTTACGTGGGAAAGTTAGCTGTCAGAATATCATCTGCCCCCATTTTTCTGAGTTAGGGAGAGTATTTGGGAACAAAGTCCCAATTTCACAGCTATTGCTCCTTAGCAGATAAATTAGCAGTGATTTGGGAAAGAGGCCCATGACATTTCTGCCTGATAAGTTTTTAATCATTCTTTAAAAAAAAAAAGTCTACTTGGTTCATTTTTGAAACTTAAGCATTGTCTCAACCAATAGCAAGCTCAGAGATCTCTCTAGGAGACAGCAAGTCTTCTGTTACAGTTTGGAAATAAATGGACCAAAGTTTGAAGACCAGTTCTGCCATTTACTAGCTGGCCGACACTGGGCACGTTCTTTTACTTTGCTGAAGAAGGTTTAACTCATCTATAAACAAGAATACTAGTACTTGTCTTACTAATTTATTAATTTATTCTTTTAATAAACATGAATTACTATATTTTCATTCCTGGGTTGTGGATCCTAGGGGTGCAAATAACAATAAATAATGTTTGGTGAATATTAACCAAGTCATTCTAAATATATCTCCTTTATTCTTTCCATCAGCTTTATGAGAGAATAGATACCCGCAAGCTCATTTATCAGGTAAGGAAACTACACTTAGAATTTAAGTAACTCATCTAAGTTACATAAGGTAGAAAGCATGAAGACTAAATTCAAACTAAGACGGCTTTCAGTTGAAAGTATATGTTCTTGGGGCGCCTGGGTGGCTCAGTTGGTTAAGCGACTGCCTTCAGCTCAGGTCATGATCCTGGAGTCCCTGGATCGAGTCCCGCATCGGGCTCCCTGCTCGGCAGGGAGTCTGCTTCTCCCTCTGACCCTCCCCCCTCTCATGTACTCGCTCTCTCTCATTCTCTCTCTCTCAAATAAATAAATAAAAATCTTTAAAAAAAAAAAAAAAGAAAGTATATGTTCTTAACCATAATGCTGTAACCATTAGGAAGTTGCAAAGATACAATCCCTGCTGCTAGTGTGGACCCATACAAGAAAGTGAGTAGTTATAGTAACTGGACATGCACAGTATTCAGGCATTGTGGAAGAACAAGCACTTAATTCCTTGGGATTAACTTTGGTTTGAAATCTAAGACCATGATGAATCTACAAAAGTTTTATCTGTTGTGTTTGGATTGTTGCTGATTTCAGAGCTACTGGTATTTTTAGAAATGTCAGTATTTATCATTTAAAAGTCAACCTCTTTATAAAAATTCATGATGTCATAGTGATAAAGAACTAGAAGTTTTACCAAAAGTCTGCTATTAAGGAAATACTTAGCCTATGGCATCATTTACATTAAAAGGATGATTGGACTATTTAAAAGATTCTGATTTTGTTAATGATGGATACTATTAAGAATACACTTCATGGAAAATATGCTAATATTATTTTCATTAATCAAGTGCATATTTTAATAATAACCAAAAAGTGATTTTTATGAGCATATTGTAGGAGGATGTGATGTGTGAACTGCGCTGTAAAGGCACCAATAAATCAGAATGGAACAAATGAAAGTGGTACATTTTTAATGATTTGAAGTTTGGGTCAGATAAAGTGAAGCTGGAAAGTTTTGAATTAATAGCATACCAGAAGCTTGGAGACTTGCATGCAATCCAGTATTTGTGTATATATACTGTGTGCTATTAACTTGAAAGCAAAAATGCCTTCTGTAAAACATTGCTTTTTGGTAATTAGACAACGTTGAGCCTTTGAACATGAATCATTAACTGCTGATATTGCCCTAAGGACAAATGTTTGTGATCTCCTGGGGCTGATAGAGATAAAGAAGAGGGAAAAACAATGAGGAAAGTGCTTATTTCTCAGTTTTAGATTATCTAATTATTTCAAGTAGAGAAATATCATTAATAGCATCACTTAAAATAGAATTAAGTGGGAAAATAGGAAGAAAGCATCTCAGTTGCAGGCATGGAATTTTGTGACAATTATAAAAAATAAGAATAGCTATTTATCATTTTAATGGTGACAGGAGACTAATGCATTGCAAGTTTCTATATGTGAGGAAAATGTGGCATGCACCAGTAATATCCATATTAATACAGACTATGGGACTCTGTTTGCAAGCAAACTGATCAGTCATTATTAAGGAATCCTGTGATGTTCTTGGCAGAGGCTAAGTAGATTGAAAAGACAATTACATTATATCTTTAAACATTTAAATATTTGGATTTATAGTTCACTGATCTTGAGCAGCCCGACTCTCATTTTGATTCAGGTTTCTTTTGTTCTTTGGGTCTTTGCTGATGGTGACTTTTGTATTTATTATATCACATGGAGGGATTTTTTTCTCCCCTACATATACATAGGTTTACTTCCCATGTACTGTTTTTGTCAGTGATGCTGAGTGCTTTATCCAATAACCCACACTTCCTAGGAACATTTGTTCTGATGTCACTATCCAGGGATACTTTCCTATTTTATTCTGCAAAACTATATGTAATAAAGCCTTGCCTTCTGTCCTCGGCTCTTTCATCTCCTCTGTGACCTCTGCTAGTGAGAAATAAAAGGTATAGAGATGGTAGGTGAGAACCAAGGTGTTGGCCATTCCATTGACAATAAGAGATATCAGCCCCCAGTGATTATAGGCAGTAGATAAGGAGAAATGGAGTGGGGAGGTCATGTCAGGGGAAAATGGTTCTTAAACACTTTGTAAGTTATAAAATGCTGTATTTAAAGATTACAGATATTATTATTGTTTAATGCTTTGACAGCTTAAATTCCCTGAGATTTCTCTGAAATTATGTGAGGGACTAGGTTACATTTTTCCTTCTAACACTTCCTTTCCCTTTCTTTTCTTCTCTGCACTCCTCTTCCCGTTCCTCCTATTCTGGGTCAGTAAGTGGAGGTTGGAATGTCCAGCTGGAGCTACTCCCTGCCCTCTCTTCCTGTTCCCCCTCACCTTCAAGCCATGAGTAAACTAATGGCAGCATATTTTGTGTCTTTTTGAATGACCATTTCACAGCACTGCTGTGTTCAGAACCTTCTATTTGAGTGACCACTAGTTTCTCCTCCAGTATCCTGGCCCTATATGTCTGCCTCTCCCATGTCCTGTCCCTCATACCTAACTTATCTGTGACCTCTTCCTTGCCTCCATATATGCCAGGTGTTTTTCTTTTATCTTTTTCTTTTTTTGGAGGGGGCCTTTTTATGTACTACATTTTAATAAAAATGCTGGCCCTTTTGTACTGGCTGGTGACATTTCATGATGGCCTTCAGGCAATAAAAGAGATAAACACATTTTAAATGAAAGCAACAGGCACAGTGTGCTCAGATTGCCTTTGTTGGATGCAAGCCAGTTTGCACAGCTAATGGTCTTCTTTTTGCATGGATGGTCATTAGATGTTTAATGACCATCATTGTTAGAACTTTAGATGGTCTTAGATCTGGGTGAGCAGTTTGAAATCTGGCTGCATTAGCTAAGGCCTTACTGTAGGAAGGCTTATTTCTACTTATTTCTAGGTGAGATCCCAAGCAAGATTTACTTTTTGACTTGGATAAACCTTATTTGGGGAGTGGGGTCTTGAAAAGTCTGGGTCTGTTTGTTAATGATTGTTATTAATCATGTAATGATAATTCATCATATAATAAGCATTTGGATATTTAGAAAGAAGGAAGATTCAAATGTTTGGAAAGACATCTTGTTTATAATTTCATTTATGGGGGCAACACATTGCTCCTTGATTACAGATTTGGGGATTCTGAGGGGTTTTTTTAAGGATTTAATTTATTTATTTAATTTTGTTTTTTTATTTTTAAAGATTTTATTTATTTACTTGAGAGAAAGAGAGAGCATGAGTCGGGGAAGGGACAGAGGGAGAAGGAGAAGCAGACTCCCTGCTAAGCAGGGATCCTGACACAGGGCTCGATCCCAGGACCCTGAGATCATGACCTGAGCTGAAGTCAGATGCTTTACTGACTGAGCACCCAGGCACCCCATTTATTTTTTTGAGAGAGAGAGGAGAGCACGGGGGCAGAGGGACAGAGGGAGAGGGAGAGAGAGAATCTCATGTAGACTCCCTGCTGAGAGCAGAGCCTCATGTGGGGCTCAATCTCAGGACCCTGAGATAATGACCTGAGCTGAAATCAAGAGTCAGGTGCTTAACTGACTGAGCCACCCAGGTGCCTCTTGGGATCTATTTCTTTCTGTTTGTCTGGAATCCAGGAAGAGATTTGGTCTGTAAGGGACACTCATTAAGTATTTACTGAATAATGAATGCAAAATGAAAACATAGGAAAGGAAATACATTGCAAGCAGAATGTAGATGCTCAGGCACCATGAATGAAGCCATTAGTTAGAGGGTACATCTCCAGTAGAAAAGGTGAATAAATAAAGTGAATCTTGCTTTGTCTTTGTGACCTCTCTATGCCTCAGTTTCTTCATCACTAAGATAAAGGGTCTGAATTAGATCAATATTTTTAAAAAACTTTAGCTTTGTGCATGATAATCATGCACTTGTTGAAGTGTAGGTAGGATCTGGGACTCTGTCACCAGGAGGTTGATCTGGTGGTTCTGGGTGGATAGTAGGGGGTCTGCATTTTTTGCAAGCCCCAGAGGTGATTCTAAGGCACGAGGTCCTTGAGTGATATATAAGCCCTTTATTTGCCTTAGAAACTTTCCTTCTACTTGTCCCAAGGTACTGACATCTGCTAAAAGGCCTTGATGTCTTCATGAAGTCATCATTATGGTGCTGCTCACAACTCATTATTCCCGATACAAATCCAAGAGTTCCAATCTTCAGCATCTCTGTTGGGCAGAGATTTTCATGTTCAGCCACCTCCATGGATCAATGGCTAGTCTAGGAGTTGGCTGCCCTTGGGTCAAGTTCAAAAAAGTTGTGGCTAGAGTGAGGCCAGAGTCCTATGTACAGAAGATGGTCATCTCTGCTTGAGGTACTATTTCTCTCAGAAGGGGCTGTGCATGTGGGAAGCATTGTGACTGATCCACTCAGGACAGTGCTATCCAACATGGCTCTTACATGCTCATCTCTTTTTTTGGAGACTGCCCTGCTCAAGGTCACTGAAATATTTCTGGTAGAGTTGAAGTCACAATGGGTTTAGCAGCTCCCTATTCCACTGAGGAACATCAGCTTTCAAAATGCTGTGCTTATGTTAACAAAACTGACACACTCTTCATGAACCTTTGCTGATGTCATTGTTGAAAAATTGGTACCTGTTTTCTTCTCCCTTCCTAAATCTCTTTTGGTGATGAATATTCTTTTTTTTTTTTTAAGATTTTATTTATTTATTTGACAGAGAGAGATACAGCGAGAGAGGGAACACAAGCAGGGGGAGTGGGAGAGGGAGAAGCAGGCTTCCCACTGAGTAGGGAGCCCGATGGGGGGCCCCATCCCAGGACCCCGGGATCATGACCTGAGCCGAAGGCAGAGGCTTAATGACTCAGCCACCCAGGCACCCCATGGTGATGAATATTCTTTTTGTATTTTTATTTTTTTTTATTTATTTGAGACAGAGAGAATGAGAGACAGAGAGCATGAGAGGGAGGAGGGTCAGAGGGAGAAGCAGACTCCCTGCCGAGCAGGGAGCCCGATGCGGGACTCGATCCTGGGACTCCAGGATCATGACCTGAGCCGAAGGCAGTCGCTTAACCAACTGAGCCACCCAGGCGCCCGTGAAAAAAGTGGCTAGCACTTTCAGCTTCTGGGAAGGCAATCTTTTGATATGATTGCCATATATATATATATATATATATATATATATATATATATATATATATGACATTGTGCTTTGTAATAAGAAATATTTATTTCATCTTCATCCCCATTTCTGGCACAGAGACCCTAAAACCCTTGGACTTCCTAAGTGAGGACAGCAACTACAAAGATATCTTTTGTTATGTTAATAAGTTAACTTTTAGAAATCCCCTAACCTTAGAATGGAGCTAGTTGCCAGGGGAAACCAACCCGTCGTTAGAGGGTTGGAACTTTCAGTCCTACCCCTCCACTTTACCTTCCCCACACCCTGACCTCTGGTGAGGGAAGAGGGACTGGAGTTTGAGTTCAATGACCAATGGCCTGTGATCAGTAATGGCTATGTAATGAAGCTGCCATAAAAACCCAAAAGGGTTTGGTTCAGAGAGCTTCTGGGTTTGTGAACATGTGGTTTTTCAGGGAGAGTGGTGTGCTTGGAGAGGGCAGGGAATCTTCTTGCCCTTTCCCTGTACATTGCCCTATGCATCTCTTTCATATGCCTGCTGCTGAGTTAAATCCTTTAAAATAAATTGGGAGTCTAGTAAGTGAAATGTTGTTCTGAGTTCTGTGAGCCACTCTGGCACATTAATCAACCCAAGGAGGGTGTCGTTGGAACCTCCAGTCTGCAGCCAGTTGGTCAGAAGCACAGATGGCGACTTGGGCTTTGCATCTGAAGTGGTTGGGGTGGGTACAACCTTATAGGACTGAGCCCTTAACCAATCTTCAGATGGATAGTTAGAATTGAGTTCAGTTGTAGGACGCCTAGCTGGTATTGGAGAATTGTTTGGTGCGGGGGAAAAACCCACACAGTGAAATTGGGTGCAGAATCATTAATATAAAATTAACTTATGTTTTTAGACTTTATAGATGCTCTGTAGTTAAATGTCAGACAATATAAAGAGTGAGTAAAAATAGTAAAGATATAGAGATAAAACCTGAAAAACGCAATTCTCTTTGAATAAGTGATGTGCATTTCTGCCAAATTAGCCAATATGAGTAATTTGCATTGATCATAAAAATGAAGTCAAGAGGGAGGAACAGTATAGCATAGTAGTTAAGAGGATAGGCTCTGTAATTCCCATTCTGGCTATATGACTTCGTGCATCATTTATCTTGTAGAGACTTGATTTCCTTATCTGTAAAATGGGGTTTTCTTGTCTTAGGATCAAGCAAATTTTCCATATAAAAAGAGCTCAAAAACTGTTAGTTGTAATTATTCAGGAGTGAATTAAATATAGGAATGAGTAAGAATTGGTCTCAATGGAGGGAAATTCTTTGAATAGCTAATCACAAAGAACCTCTAGTATCTATGTGTCTGGGTTTGATGAGTTATACATGTGAGGGATGTAATTTGTCTTCTATGAAGCACTGGCAGATCATCATCAGATTGTACCCTGTATCCTCTATATGGGAAGCCATTAGAGGTCCAGTGATGAACCACACATTAGAAAGCTTGGGTTTGAGTGTCTCAGGGAGCTATTGCTATAATAATGCTGCATGACAAACCACTCCAGAGTCAGTGGCTCACAATAATTAGCATTTATTTTTGACTTATACATGTCTGAGTTAACTGGGTCTGCTCCATGAGTTTCTCATTTTCCTTGGATCAGCAGCTAGTTACTAATTACCAGGATATGTTCTTCTCATGGCAAAAGACATGAGCACAAGAAGACAAACCCAACCATTCAAGTGCATTTCAAGCCATTGATTGTCTCAGGACTGTGGATATCCTGCTGGGTAAAACAAAACACATGGCCAAGTCCAAAGTCCAAGGGCAGAGGCAGTACTCTTCTCTTGCTGCAAGGCCATAGCGAGGGTGTGGATGTGTAGTACAAGTACAGAGAAATGAAGAATTGAGATCAATGACTGGATTTATCATAGAATCGTAGCTCTGTTTTGAGGTTTTGGCTGTGTATTTATGGGCAGGTCATATTTATGGGCCTTTGTTTTTTTATTTGTAAAGTGAAGAGGTTGGACTTGATCAGCTGTTCTGAGCTCAGTACTAGAATCACCAGGGGAAGATTTAAAAAAAAAAAAAAAAACACCAATTGCTTGGGCTCCACCCAAGGCTAATGAAATCATATTCTTTAGGGGGTAAGGCTCAAGCATTGGTATGTTTATAAAACTTTCTAGATGATCCTACGATACAGCCAGGATCAAGAACTACTGTGTGAGACAGTTTCTAATGTTTTTTCTCTTCTAAAGCTCATTTAGATTCTAATAGGACTGGCTGATTGGCCATCATGACTTTTTCAAGATTGACATGCTGTTTGGTAGAGTAAAACAGTTTATGTCCTTTAATAATTGCTGAGTTTTCCCATAAATAGCAGCAACTATATTGTTTTCTCTCAGTTCCTTTGCTTGAATACATTCCTGCATTTCCCCAAATGTCTTCTTCCTGTTTTTCCCCGACCTATTGCAGCTGCTGGAAAGTTTTCTGAAATAAATGAGAGCTCTTCTCCCTCTTCTCTGTCATTTATTTTCTAGATCTTGCTTAAATTATACTTCAAATGCTGCTTTCCCCCTTTGCCACTTAGAACTAGTGTCACCCACCTTCCCATCAAGGTTGGCAGTGATGATTAGCACACCCCCACATGCTGCCACTCTTTACCCACCTACCCCAGTGTCAGCCTGTGCAAGGGAATTTACATTTCTACAGCAGCAACTCTAAGACCCATTGAAAGGGGCTCTGGAATGAAATGCAGCATAAATATTTTCTGTGCATTTCAGAGATGCTATAGAAGAGATACTTGCAATGGATGGGAGGGGAGACAAGTGACCAAGAAGTTTTCATTCCCTGCAAGGACTCCATGAATATTGTGGGAAATATATGGTTAATTAACCATGATCATATTTTACGATTCTTTATTGGCTCTCGCTGGCAAGTTCCTTATTTTCTTCCTCACTAACAAGAATTATAATATGGGGTATGTAAGTGAATGAAAAATTCACAGATAGATCTGAGGTCACTGAGAAATTAATTAATGAGAATTTTCTATTTTGCCTTTTCCTCTTCTTCCTCATCTTTTATCATTATACTGTTTCTTTGAAACTATTATATCCCATCAATTCTAAGGTGCATTTTTTTCCCCCAGAATTTTATCTCTCTGCAATATGGATGTGTCTCATGGTTGGTGGTGTCTTACAATTAATTGGCAGAAATTTTTTTTTTCTTGGGGGCACATGCAATAATGGTGCACCTGGTTAAAGTCAATGAAATAAGACATTGTCTAGGCTTTGTGCTAAGTCTGTCACATACATTTTCTCATTTAGTCCTTATAATAATCTAGTGATTAATTGATCAGTACATTTCTTTCTATTAAAATTATTCATTGAGGTAATATAATTAAAAATAATAATTAACATCTATTGAGTAGGCATTATGTAAGATGTTTACAAATACTGTCTGTACTTAGGATGATCCTGGGAAGTAGGTATTGATATTATTTGCATTTTTATAGGTCAGTCAGAGAGGCATTCATAGGTGAGGAAACTTGCCAAAGTCATAGAGTTGGTAGAAAGTAAGGCAAGACTCAAATCCCAGTTGCTTTGCCTTTAAAGGCTGTGCTATTAACCATTACCCTACATTGCCCCAAATGTTTATTACTATTATAATTATCATTGGTGAAGTACTTTACCATTTACAATAAGCTTTCTCAAGCACCCAATTTTATCTCAGCCTAATAACTTGGCAAATGCAAATTCTTACATATCTTTTGCACTTAAAGATGTAAAACACTGCTGAAAAACATTCTTAAAAGCCCACTTAAAAAGATATTAGCAAACCAAAGAAACACCAAGGACAGCTAAAAAGATGGAACTCTTCACTTCATTAGGGCCAAGTAAATAAAAGTTGGGTCAGAGTTCATGCTGATTACTATCTGAAGGACAATTACCTACCTGATTTTGGAAAGGCAAATTATCACAATGTACTCTGAGATGTAATTTTGCATTTCTAACTAAGTAAGGAAAATACTATCCAAACCAGATGGATTTTAAAAACAATGGATAATGATAGTTTGTAAAATGGATCATTGGAATTGGTAAATATGATAAATTGAACTTAGGCTGATAACTCTTCCATATATAGCTTCAATTTTATAAGGTATGACTTGAAAATTTAGGAATTAATGTATTTGGGTTAAGTCTATTGTTATGTTATTCAAATGATTTATGGCCAACAAAGAAGTCCTCAGAAAAGGAACTGTGTCTGAAAATGAACAGAGGAATTATAGTTAGATTGACATTGCTTTCAAATAATTCTATTCCTATCATCTATTAAATAACCTAGAAACATCATAAAGCCACAAAATCATAGGATTCTAGAGGTAGAAGTGCCCCCAAGAGGTTAAATGTTTTCCACTTACACAGGTAGAAGCATAAATTTTCTAAGACAGCAATCACCGTTTCGCTTCATTTCCTCTTTGCTGGATGGCTTCTTTAATATATTTTGTTCTGTCGCATAAGTCTTCATAGGTATCTGACTTGGGTTTATTGGTTTTGGAAACTCCTATTTTTGGGACTACCACCTTCTATTTATTTATTTATATATTTATTTATTTATTATTTATTTAACAGAGAGAGAGAGAGAGCACAGGCAGGGGGAGCAACAGGCAGAGGGAGAAGCAGGCTCCCCTCTGAGCAGAGAGCCCGAGACCGGGCTGGACCCCAGGACCTTGGTATCATGACCTGAGCTGAAGGCAGTTGCTTAACCGACTGAGCAACCCAGGCGCCTCAGGACTACCACCTTCTAATCTCCTTTTGGCTACTGAGGGTAAAAATGTGGTATCTAGCTTTAACAAAGGGCTAGAAATCTTGCTGTTTTGAAAACTGGACATCCTTTTCCAAAGCACCCTGTGATTTATGCCAGAGATGAATTATGCTTGGTCCTAGATGATTGCCTTTTAGTCAAAGATCTCAAGGGTGAATGAGGTCCCTATCAAGTAGTTAAAGGGCTATCCAACCCCAGAATTTTTCTTCTTCCTGTCTTCAATTTCTGTGGTATAAAAAAACAGCCTTTATCCCACAAAACAGATAGTATTTCTTTATTTTTGCTTTATGGAATACCAACATTTCATTAGAGTCTATTGTAAGGTATTTTGCTTTTTTTAAATAACTCAATATATTTGTCATAGAATCATAAGAGATCTAGGGCTGGAATGTACCTCAGAGATCATTCATTCCAATTCCCATATTTGCAAATGGGAAATTTTGTTCCTGGAGTGATTAAATGCTTTATCCAGGGGTGTATAGCCAACTAATGACAGATATAACTATAACCCTGGTCTCCTGACTCTCAGCTTAAATCCTGCTTAATACTGGTAACTTCTTGCAAATGAGAACAATGCCCATGAAACCCTGACTAGGTTGCAAGAGATTTGTCCTTAAGACAAGGCCTCAAAAATGACCTTTGAGGGCATTTTCCATATTTCTGATTAGTGGGTGCAATAACCTTTAGCTGAAGAAGAAAAGGGTACCCAAAGAGCAGAGTAAAAATAGAGGAATTATTTTGGCAATTACCATTACAATTACAAGTCCACCTTTGAAAATAAATGCAGAAACCAGTAATTGAAAGAGCATCACAGCCTATGAGAAGAACAGAAATGTCAGTATCAAACATCTAGGCCATTCCATTGACTTTTCTGGTTGAAATATAATTGAAACCAAACGAACAGTGCCTTTTTTCCACCATAGTAAATGCTATTTTCTACATAGTTACATGCTATTAAACTGGAAGAATTACTTGGTACCTTTTCATTACTATGAACCAAAGCCTCATCATCTCTAAAATGGAAGTAATATAACTTAACCAGCCTACCTCATGCGATAAACATAAGTTTAATAAACGATCAGACTGAGAAACCGTTGTGGTATTGAGTGAAATGTTTTAGCTCTGTTGGGGCTTTCTTTTAATGAGAGTAGCTTTTATTTGCAGTTTTGTAGACCATTTTATTTAAGTGTTGACTCCAGCCTCCCAGGTGTCTGTAGGATATGGAGAAAGACTAAGAGTATGTGGCCTGACATCAAAAAAAGCTTCAGGTCCCCTTTATTTAACCTATTCAATTTAGGATAACTGAGTGAGAGTCATTACCAGATGTAAATAAGAGTATGCCTTCAGCACTTCCCAAAATACAGCCTTTGCTCTGCCCATGATGGCATCATTAACAGAGCCTACCTTAGCATAACAGAACATTGACTGGATCCATTAAACTCTTCATTTGAGCAAGTGAAATTTGCTCTAGCTTTCTTCATCTCTCTTAAGGATGCAATGAGAATTTTTTTTTTTTACCTTTTTCTCAGACATCCACTTTTCTAGATATTCAAGTTCCTAATTTTCTATTTTTTTCCCCCCCAGAATTAAGAATTTTGGTTTAGGTGACATGGAGTATCAGTGGGGAAAAAGAATCTTCACAACTCTGCCCACCATCAATTCACAAACCTACTTGGGACCAGAGAAACCCCTTCTCTGTTTCCTCCTTGGAGGAGAAAAGCAGTGTCTTTTAATAGTTTACCCATTAGGGATACCCTGAGAATAAATGAAACCATTATGTGTCAAGATAATCCTCTAAACAAAGATGCTTTGAGAATCTAGATAACATTCAGAGTTTTAATACACAGTCACAGGGTCCAAATTCCCTTGTTCTCCTGTGCCAAGTTATCCCTGAGGTTTTTGAACATACAAAGGTTTTACTCTGAGTTCTCTTATTGGTTTAGCCTTAGGGCCAATTGAACACCATTTCTCAGCCCTGTGCCAGGCCTTTTCTATCTCTAAAGTAGGTATTATCATCTTTGACATCTTTTTTTAAATTTTTTTTTACAGATTTTATTTTTTTATTTGACAGAGAGAGAGAGAGCGAGAGCAGGAACACAAGCAGGGGGAGTGGGAGAGGGAGAAGCAGGCTTCCCACTGAGCAGGGAGCCCGATGTGGGGCTTGATCCCAGGACCCTGGGATCATGACCTGAGCTGAAGGCAGATGCTTAACGATGGAGCCACCCAGGCGTCCCATACCATCTTTGACATCTTAACCAGAGCTTCTAAGGAGCTTCCCACTTCCAAGTTAGCATAGGACTCTACCTGGACAGATGATTTTAAAAGTCATATCAAATAAAAATATTGATACCTGTGTAGCATCTTTTTAGATATCAACCTATTTCCTCATTCACTGATAAAACATTAAGCTAAGATTTTCAAGACTATGCTTTCCCCAAATCTGAAGTATTCTTCATGAACTAGCTATCAAGGCATCAGCCCATCTCTGCCGCTTAAAGTTTGTTTCAGTTTTCCCCTCTGGGGTGAGGGCCAGAGATTTTATAAGAATAATGAAGCCACCACTGGATTCAGATAATCCCCTGGACCAAAAATGCCCTGTGAACTCAAAATAACATTAGTTATTCTGTCGGCTTTGTGTGTTGCTGTGCACGTATTTATGCATGAGCATTCCCTGGGCACTCCTTCATTAAATTAAGTTGTTTTCATGTTTGTTGGTTTATATTACTTTTAATACTCCTTAACCACATCAAGATCCTTGATTCCATGCTAGGCTTTGAGACTTTGAGAATGAGCTGTGCTACCTGGCATAAATGGGGGTTCCAGTTCAGTCTAAGGATTTCAGAAATTGCCTTCAGCTGTAGTCAGAGCAAAGGAGCAAGTATCAGAATATTTCCATCTGTAATGGAAATAACCAGAGAAATGCAGAAAATCTTTCTCTACTCTGTTTTAACCAATTCTATTTTAGATTCCAAGGCAACTGTCAATTTAATATCAGGGCCCCTTTAAGCAGAAGTTTTGACTTGCAATGAATTTAACGGGCTGCAGGCTATTAAATGACTCTTTTTATAACAACTCCCTCTCTCCTTTGTTTAAAGAACTGAAAATGGAAATCACATAGCCTACAATCCCTGATTATTTTACCTTCCTAACCTTACCCCTCTAACCCATTGGGAGCAACAGTGCTTCAGGAAGAATGTCTCAATTTTGGTTTCCCTAGAAGCCGACCCTGAGAAAATAATTTGAGTGCAAATAGTTTATTTGGGAGGTAATCCCAGGAAATACCAGTCCAGGTGTGAGGAAGTAAAACCAGGAAGGAGCCAACAAAGGATATGTGATCAAGTAAATCACTACTATGGGTAACTGGAGCTTATTCCCACTGGGCACCTCTTGCAAATGGTATAGAACACATGGCTCCAAGCTATCTCGGGGGAGGATGAGAGAACTCAGTGTTTATATAACAACTCCAACAATTGCCACCAGATTTTGGTTGAGTATGCAGTTTACTAGCAGTAAGTCCTTGATGATGCCATTTAAATCATCTGAACTTCGTTGTCTCATGTGCAAGTTGGAAATGAATCTTGTGTCATACGATTGTGGTAAGACTTCCATGCACGAGTATATTAGAGTGCTTTCTAAGTTACAAAGTTACTATACAAATATTATTTTACAGATAACAGATTATAGTTATTAATATAGGTAAATGCATGTTCCATTCCCCCAAGGACTATTAAACCTTATGAAGAAGTGAAGCCATATACATAGATAAGTATCAAAAATGGTTCATGATCAATGCCATTAGAGAAGAGCAATCTTCTCTGACAGCACAATGAGCTAAAAACACAGGTATTGGAGTTCCAGCCTTGGCTCTGCCGTTTATTAGCTGTGTGGCCTTAGGAAATTTACATACCTACCCTGAGTCTCCCTTTTCTTATCTATGAAATGGGAATGACAAGATTGTTCATGGAGTTTTTACAAATATTAAATTAGAGAATGCATGTAAGGTGCTTAGTGCTTATTAAACGGTGCTATTATCATCATTACCATCATTATTGTTACTTTTGCTACTATTCCTGCACGGATTCAGAGGAGGGAGAGATCACAACTCATTTGAAATGTGGTGGGCTCCAGGAAGAGTGTTATTAAAAGAGATAGTGGACATGAAGGCCCTTAGTAAATTCTTCTTTCTGTCATCAACTTTAAGGAATGATTATTTATGAATAAGGTTATGACAGGCATTACAGTGGTTAGAATTATGCCAGGCAGAGATGAGAGCAGAAAGGCATTGTAAGTGTAAGAAACAGCATTTGGAAATGAGTACAGGCAGGGTCATGATGGGCAGGTTTTGCAAACAGTGAGCAGTATGTCTGGGTAAGAGCATGGGGCATATTCAGAAGAGGAAGAAGAGTTAAGTGGGGGATGGAATCAGAGCATGTAACACCTTGAGGGGAAAACCAAAGAGTTGGAGACCCAGTGAATGTTTTGAATAGATGAGTGACTTGGAATCTTTGTCTGCTGGTTTGTGCTCCTGAGCCTTCATCCACTCACATGCTGCCTCTTCAGTCCTGAATTCAGAGCTCTCATTGTCTTGCTCAGCTTTAATTTCCTGCTTCTTACTCTGTCCTTCCTGTTCTTCATCTCATTCTCCCACATCATATTCATCTCTTCTTGCATCTTTATTTATGCTGAACTCATCACCTGGAGTCCCCTTTCCCTATTCCTTTCTCCTTAATCAAATCTGTCCCAAACTGTCATGTGTTTACCAACCTGCCCATTAGTGATCCCTTCTGCCTTAGCACTTTAACACTTTTTGTCTCTACCACCTAACTGACCCATCTGTCAGTAAGTAAGGCCTTGGAATGCAGAAAATGTCCTTTCTATTTTAATATTCCACACATTGCTAAATGTACAGAAAATGTTCAGCAAATACTTGGCTGATGAGACAAGTAGCCATAAGATACCCAAAGGGCTCAGCTTGTGTCCATCACATCAATGATGTCTTTCTCTAATACGCCTAGTCATGGTTGGTGGAGCAAAATATGACAGGCCTGTCACAGCCCCTTCTCAGGAATGTCTGATGATGTTGACATTACATGGCTGCTCTGTGAAATGGGAACTGTGAGGTTCCAAGTAGCAATTTGGGAAGAAAAACTGATTTATTCTATGATGTTTCAGATATAACTGACTTGTGTGCTATTAAATTTACCTTGATTTACTTATAGCTCTGAGCTAGAAGTCAAGGGATTCAATTTTATTTCTAGCTTTGCCATTAATTAGCTGTGTGACTTTTTTCTCTCTATTAATAACAGCTGTTGTTTATTAGACACTAAGGGCCAGGTACTTTGCAAGGTATTGTATGCCCATTATTTCATTTAAACTTTACATCGACCCTGTGAGGTGGGACAATGACTATTCCTATTTCAAATGAGACTCAGTTCAGTGAAGTACTTTGCTCAGATACAGAGCTAATAAATGACATAATCAGAACTCAAAACCAGGATTGCCTGATTCCAAAGCTTATGAGCTTAACCATTATGCTTTACTTCAGTTTCTTCAAGTCTCAGCCTTAAATGAAGAGATGAGATTGGTATCACTAGGAAGCTTTTCAAGTTCGTGACTCTTTTCTAAGAGCACACGTTATTTCAGGCATGAAATTGACACCTGTAATTTGTAACCTAGCCACAGTCAACCTGGTTTCTAGCTAACACTAGTTTCCCTAAAGAAACTCTCACTTCCACTCTTACCTGGCAAAGTTTTCAGGGTTTGTTGGAGGAGGGTGCTGGCTTATGACTCAGGACTAAGCTGGTCTCACATTTAATCCTTGGGCTGGTGCTTGGTTCAGGTGTTGTCATGTGACATAATTCAAGCTAGTAATAACCAAGCTTGGGACTTCTACCCTGACTTTTAGGGGAAAAGAAGTATTTGATAGCATTGAAATTGAACCTGGTCAGCAAACACCCATGTTGGTGGCAGTTACCCATGTTGCTTCTTTTTTTTTTTTTTAAGATTTTATTTATTTGTCAGAGAGAGAGAGAGAGCAAGCGAGCACAAGCTGAGGGAGCGGCAGGCAGAGGGAGAATCAGGCTTCCTGCTGAGCAAGGAACCCGATATGGGACTCAATCCCAGGACCCTGGAATCATGACCTGAGCTGAAGGCAGTCGCTTAACCAACTGAGCCACCCAGGCGCCGCCCCCCCCCCCATATTGCTTCTTGTGGACCCTGAAAATTAGCCAAGACAGGGCAGAGCATAGCCCAAAGATAACATTGTGTTATTCCCTGAACCTAGCCTCACCTGAAGCCAGGCCAAAGCCTGTACTCTGCAGATAATTGTGTCACTGTTTTCCTTTGGAAGATTCAGTTTTCGGTTACTACTACCAAAAGATAATATGAGATTATGGCTTTTTTCTCTTTTTGGCACAAACATACCAAAATCTTATTGAACGAGTAATTTCTTCAGGATCAGGCCCAGCCAGAGTGCATCAGGCCTTGAATCATCTTTAATTACTGTAGGAAATATATTATTATAGTGGATGAAAAGGTACCTAATTTATCATGTTATAAAATATCTGTTAAGCGGTACAATGAAACGTTATGACTCCCTTTTGCCAGAAGGCTTCCTGATCATTTGCTTGTTTCCAGAAGATGTTAATTGCTAATTGTCAATGTGCATTTCAGGAAAGTGAGCTGTTGCTTATAATGTCTGTTAGCTTTAACTGGCAACTCATTTCTGTCCCCTCCATTTCTTTGTAATTACTTTTGAACTTTAAAACCAAAAATCATTTAAGTTAAGGCAATATGACTTGATTGAATGAATTATTTCTGCACTTTTACATAAGTCATTATATTTTATTGAAAAATCACAGAATTTTAGGGTTGGATCAGACTTTTAGAGAACAGCTTTTCAACCCCCTAATTTAATTGATGAGGGAAATGGCAGGCAGACATTGGCACAGAGTGTTAGAGTAGTTAGAGGTTGTCACAGACTAGAATCAAGGTCTCCTGACCTCAAACCAGGATGATTTTCACCACATGACACCAATTCTCCACCCTGTCCTTACATATTTCATGAATACAAACTACAAAAGTCTGAAAGACATGGCAAGTAAGTACAAGTCTGCCAAATGAGAACTCACCTCATTTAGTCTCCCCATTCTCTATTCCAACCACCTCTATTCTTTTTTGGGACAGGGTAAAGGCAGCAGAAATGCCACCAGGGTAGCCAATCCAATCAGGAAACCTACCAGGAAACAAAAAGTATGGTTCAATCTTAGGCATTTTTCCCCAGAAATTAAGGAATTTGTGATGGGTTTTGTGCTTGGAAAAGAAAAGAATTTTCTAGAAAACCACTTATAAATATAGATAAATCTTGAGTTTTCATTGGAGTAGATTTGATCTATAACTCTGCCTGGGAATGCTGTTAGAATTTCAATTTGTGTTATTAAATATCCTTGAAAATAAGAAGATCCCAATTATTCATTATATTCTGTAAGTTTATCTCTTTCTCCATTTCATATTCACTCTGTGCACCAAGATTTTAACCATGTAAGGTTTACTGCCAAAAAGAGAGAATATTGAATTTATTTTAGGATCACGGAGTTCACTGCTGACTATAGCCACTTGGCAGTTAGCGAGATGCAGCAATGTTATCCTAAGTTTTCATCATAAGGGATTTTCTTTCTTTTATTTTTTCCCCCTGTAGAAAGTTAATTTGTAGACAGCTGTCAGAAATTTGTCAGAAATAAAAAATCAGAGGAGAATCAGAAAGAAGACCAATAGGAGACTTAGAAGCTTAGAAACTTCTTTGGATTTATAGGGACAACTTTTTAAAGGTGGCTTTCACTTTAGTGACGGTAAATAACTGGAAGTCCCTGAGGTTGGTTAACCAGGACATAGGCTATCACAAAGTCTTTTGGAGTGAGGAGGGACAGCTGCAGAAATTACCTTTTGAAAATGGACAATATAAGTGATGGCCCTTTTCTGTTCTTTCTGAAAACTGGCTTACATTGCAATTCATCAATAGAGCACTAAAGACACAGTTTAGGATCTCTAAAAATTCCAGCTTTTGATAAATTGACTTAACAATAGAAAGTGAAAACCTTGGTTCAGAATTAGAAACATAAAGATTTATAAAGTAAACTTTGATTTTGATAATAAAAAAATCATATCACAAATATGTGTTCAATTATTGCTTATTGTTAGTAGGTCATAAGAAGAAGAAGAAAAGTAACTTTGGGAGATATCAAAATAAGACCCAGTGTAATTTTTCCTATAGTGAGATGATTTGAAGGTGATCATACATTTCTCTTAAATAAAAAGCAAGTGGTACTATTGATCCCAATAAACTGGATTTTTGTTTTTTTAAAATGTTTATTTATTTATTTTTTTTAAGATTTATTTATTTGAGGGAGAGAGAGAGCATGAGCAGGAGGGGCAGAGGGAGGAGAGAGAATCTCAAGCACACTCCGCTCTGAGTGTGGAGCCTGTTGTGAGGCTTAATCTCACAACCCTGAGATCATGACCTTAGCCTAAACCAAGAGTCAGACGCTTACCAACTGTGCCACCCAGGTGCCCCCCAATAAGTTGGATTTTTTTTTGAAGATTTTATTTATTTATTTGACAGAGAGAGACACAGCGAGAGAGAGAACACAAGCAGGGGGGAGTGGGAGAGGGAGAAGCAGGCTTCCTGCTGAGCAGGGAGTCTGATGTGGGGCTCGAACCCAGGACCCTGGGATCATGACCTGAGCCAAAGGCATACGCTTAACGACAGAGCCACCCAGGCGCCCCTAAATTGGATTTTTAAATGAAGACAATAATCTTAGGATCCAGTTCTATCTTATGTAAAAATTGTTGGGAGCTTAGTGAATGCCTTTTAGAAAGTGTTGAATCCCTGTAAACAATTCTGCCAGACAAAGAGGAAAAGTCCCCACTTTCTGCTAGAAGTAAAGCATACTTTATGGACTTGAAATGTTAAAGGTGAATGGACAAGTTTACTGCTGATACAGTGTCCTGTCTCTGCCATTTTCTAAAGCTGCACATAGTAAAGAAAGGAAGGCCTGTTAATAGGAACTGCCCCCTTGGAGCCATGGTTGGGGGTAGAAAGAGAGCTGGAGACTGAGCCGGGGGATAGCCATTTAACAAATTTGGCAGGTGTTATGAAGGTTGCTGTGTTAACAATGTGAAAAGGCCCTCCAGAGCCTATTCACAAAATCACTACAACAAAATAATCACAGCCACAACCTCCCAGGATAGTGAAAGAAGGGAGAAGAACCAGATGGTAGGCCCTCAATCACATCTGATAGACAGGATGGCAGCTGTCCCTGAGCACCCTAACACCCCCCAGGGCCTTTCAGGGTCCATAGTCCTACAAGACTAAGTAACACCAGAGTTGGTCTTTATCTGATGTCTGTGTAGTTATGTGGACCCATATCTGAACCCTTCTCTAAGAACTGAGAATGCCCAAGTTCGAAGAGATCTACCCATTCCAATTAGTTTTGAAGATTAGCTAATGAATGCATTCTTCAACAGATACTTATTGAAACTCTACTGAGTGCCAGACTTCTTTGTCTCATAACCCAGAAAAGCTATTTATTTATTTATTGAGCAACAACTGTGTTCCAGGCATGATGCTAAATTGATAAGATGAACATAGGCCCTAGCCTTTGGGAGTTTTTGGTCTAGTGAGGATATAGGCAGTAAGCAAAAAACAAAACAAAGCAAAACAAAAACAAATGAAGAATGTATAAATTGTTATAAGGAAGAAAACATCAAGTACAATATAAGATAATAATAGGAAGAAGGAAAAAACTGGGTACAAAATGGAACATGACTTGTTCTAGGCCACTTGAGAAGTTAATGGTTGACAGGCATTGCTTGTTGAATAAAATCAGTAAGTAGTTATTGATCTTTTCCTATGTACCAGGTACTATTTTAGGCACTAATGATATAGAACTGAAAACAAAACAGACTGAAGTCTCTAACTTGATGGGCCTTAAATATTATTTGAGGAGATAGCCAACAAATAAATGAGCAAATAAAACATATAGTATGTTTGAAATTTCTAATTATCATGGAGAAATTTAGAAAAACAAAGCAGGGAAAGGGGATAAGGAATACCAGATGGGGAGTGACTTGCTATACTAAGTATCTTGATTAAAGAAGACCTTACTGATAAAGTGACATTTGGGCAGGTACCTGAAAGAGGTGAGGAAAGGAGCCATGTGAGTTTGTCAGAAAATAGCACACTACACAAGCTCTACGAGTAGGCACTAACTAAAGGTAGCTGTTTACATTTAAATGGATTAAAATAAACACAATTAAAAATTCAGTTCTCAGCTGTGCTAGCCGCATTTCAAGTGCTTAATAGCTACAGTTTTCCAGTGGCTACCATATTGAACAGCACAGGTTTAGAACATTTCCATGATCACAGAAAGTTTTATTGGGTAGACAGACTTATTTGCATGTAAAGACCTTCAGAAGAAAGAGAGGGCCTGGAGTGTTTGAACATAAGCAAAAAGACTGGTGTGGCAGGAGCAGAAGATTAAGTATGAGTGTAGGAGTTAGGGGGGGTCATGGTGGTAGTTGGCAGAGTGATAAGAGCTCATATTGAGCCTTACTGGCAATTGTCAGCCTTTCACTCTGAGTGAGCTAGGAAGCCATTGGAGGATTTTGAGCTAAGGAATCATGTGCTCAGTTTTGTATTTCAAGAGGATTATTCTAGCTATCTCTCAAGAATAGAGTGTAAGAGGCAAGGGCAGGAGCAGTAAGGCCAGACTCTTGCACTCAACCAGGCAATAGTTACTTGATTCAGGTGAGAATCGGTCTAAGACCCTATAGGATTCTCCAAAAATACAAGTAAGAGGTGATGGTGGTGTGGATTGGGTTTGTATTATTGGAGGAAGCAAAAGTAGTTGCATTCTGATTTTATATTGAAGGTAAAGCCAACAGGATTTGCCAGTAGAACATGTAAGTGATATGGGGGAAAAGAGGAGTCCAGGGTGATTGGAGTTTTGAGGTTTGAATGAATGGAGGATGGAGTTGCTCTTAACTGATATGGAAAGGATTTGGGATACAGCATGTTTAGGGGGAAGATCAAGAGTTCAATTTTGAACATTGTTAACTTTAAACTGCCTGTTAGGCATCAGTATAGAGATGTCAAGTAAGCAGTTGTATGTTGAAGACTGGAATTCAGGACAGCAGTCTGAACTGGAGATAAAATTTCAGAGCCATGAATGTGCAGGTGACAATTTAAGCTCTGAGACTGGAGTGTGGATGGAAAGGAGTGTGAAAACTGAGCCCTGGGGCACTCTATTGTGAAGAGGTCAGGGAGATAGGAGAAACCATCAGCAGAGACAGAGAAGGACTCGTTATGGAAAATCAAGAAAGTATGGTGCTGTGGAAACCAAGAAGGAAATAGTTTCCAGGAGGAGGAGGTGATTGTTAGAAGGTGGAGGGGGAGGGACCATAAAGTATCCTTCAAACTGAGATGGTACTTTGAAACTGAAAAATGAAACAGGCAACTCCATATAGTTTACACAGTTCTCTTCAGGGCAATTTACTGACAGAGAGGGTCAGGGCTGATCCAGACAGCTCTGCAGTTGTTCTCTGTAAAATTTGGACCATAGCCTACAGAATTTATCTAGCAAGAGGATGTACAGGAGGACCTTGTAGTGAGGTCAAAGGGTCTGCATACACTTAATTGAGAGCTCACACTTAATGACCTTGTGGTGCATCTGTGTGTCGGGAGGAGGGCAGGGAGCAGAAACTATATTATCTCTAACAGTCATCTGAACAAATTTAGGGAAGACACAAGAACAAGCCTCCCTGCATTTCAGTCAGGGTATACACTAATCTCCAAGGGGGCCTGAACACATAGCCCTGAGGGAGGTCATCGTGTGGACATGGACAGGGCAGCGGGCCAAAGATGGAATCTCTATTGTCAGCGTTCCTACAGTGGCTGACTGTGTCAAATGCTGCTCACTGTTCAGGTAAGATTAGGTGTTAAAATCAGCCATTATATTTAGCAGCATGGAGGCCATTTTTGTCTTTTGTCAAGACTAATTTCAGGGAGGTAGATTCAAAGGAGAATGAGAGAAGAGAAGTAGATAGGAGTTTTGCTGTAAAGGGCAGCTGAGGAGAAATGAAGCGGTAGCTTTTCAGGGGGATAAGTGGGTCAAGATTGTTTTGTTTTGTTGAGATGAAGGAAATTATAGCAAGGATAATTCAGTAGAGAAGGAAATTTTCATAATGCATGAAAGAGGGAACAAGTACAAGGACAATATCCAAAAGTAGGCAAGAGGGAATCTACTGTACGATTAGAGGGAATAAATTTAGGTAGGAGCAAGGATAGTTATTCCAGGAAGCAAACAGGAGTAATGTGAGGGAAAACAGAGCATATGGACCCAGATGCAGATGGGTGTATAGATGTGGTGGTGAGAACATAATGGAGTTTCTTTTCTGATTGGGTCTGATTTCCCAGAGAAATAGGGAGCAAGGGCATTAGCTAAGAGTGAGGGAGTGGAGGAGTTTGGGAATGGGGGAAGAGAGAAAATATAAAATAATTCTCTCAGGAGAGGGGGAGAGGGAATGATTGGGAAATACAGTAGGTTTACAGGTGACCACCAAGATCCTTTTAAGGGCCTTGTTCTGTGAAAGGGAGGTATAATATGCAAAATAATTTCCAAAGACCTCTGGAGCCATAAGACAGACAAAAAAGATGGACAAGTCCAGCTTGACAAGCAATGGCTTCTTAAAGGGATTTACAGACAGAAGCATGTCTTGGGTAGCTGCAAGACCAATAGATCTCCACAATCCCACTTCCCATAAGACCTACTTTTATAGTCCCAGAGGCTGGGGAGTACATACTGGAGGACCATCCACAAGGAAATGTTTAAGAATCAGTAATATCTCCAGAGCAGATCAAGGACATTATACCTCAGGGGTATACTTAATGGGGGGTTAAACAAAACCAAAGAATGTTGGGTGCTCAAGAAGGCTTCACGTCACAGAGTGGTCATCACAGAGCGTTTGTCCAAGATGGTGTTAGTCTGGTTCACACAGTGGTCATGAACTTAAAGGCAGAGCATTTCTAGAGTTATAGTTTTTTCCCCAGCCATGTTCAGCTACACAGGTATAAATTCAGGGCTGTAAATAGTTGGAGTTAGCTAGGGTAGGGTTTGGGTCGAAAGTATGAAAACAAGAAGACGGGGCAAGGGAATGGGTGTTGTGTGTACCTCAAAGAATGTAATGATCTATCAGGAGTGTAAACTGGGTAAGGAGGAAATGACAACATGGGAGGTGTAGGGGACAGGAGAATGGCATTAGGACTAATGGTTTGCTTGTCCTGATTGTGTACAAAGAATTATCAGAGTGAGCTGGAATGATAGGGGGTAGTAGGTGGGGAGTAGGATATTTGAATTGAGAGTATGGAGGGTTGTTAGGAATGACAAGGTCCACAGTTTGCCTGTGGGGGTGAGTGGCTGAGGTCATGTGGGGAACAAAGTCTTTGGAAGAGAGGAAGGAAGCCAAGGAATTAAGATGCTATGCGATTGAAAGGGTTCACACATGTGGATATTAAAGTCATCAGGAATTATGATAGGAGTTGTATTGGAGAAAGTGACAAGTGAGACAGGACCTAAGATCTCCAAGAATAATAGAGAGTGACCTTGGGGTCTGTAGAAGCCAGTAACAAGGAGAAGTAGTAAGTGGTATAGTCAGATATTGGGGTATTTTATAGAGGGAGGAAGGAAGGAGAATGGTCTTTAAGTAGAATGAAGCACCTGCCACATCAGAGCCCTATTCTTTTCTGAACGCTTATGTCTTCACCTAGTTCCCATGAATAGGGAGTTCCTCCTAGGTGAAGGAAAAGGGATAGGTTCTGCTCCCCACCAGACAGAGTTGGCATTGTTCATGACTTTTGTCAGTTGAGAACAATAACTGTGTGCTATAACATTCTTGGGTCCCAAGGTTAAATAGACACATGATTGTAAGAGATGTTGGAGGGAACACAGCCCACTGGTGAAAGGTTTCATTTCCAGAACTAGAGAATCCTATATTCAAATGTCTCTTTCCCTACTTGTTAACTTTGGGGAAATCACTTAACCTATTTTTGTCCTCCATGTCCTCATCTGTGTAACTAGAGTTAATAGTAGTATCTAGTTTATCAGATTATGATGAGGATTAGAGGATTAAGTATTAAATCTAAGTTAAGGGCTTTAAATGTACTTTGTGTTGGATGAGTTTTACTATTATTAATATTCAGATTATGATGTTTATCTTCACTCAGCAAGATTTATTTTACAAAATGCATTCCTAAATTTGGAATTGGTTCATTTCTTTCAAAAACTGTACTTGTAATTCAGGTAGGTGCCATCAGAGGAAATGAGGGCCTATTAGATTTCCCAGATACACCTCCCCAGGCTGGCTTGCTGATTATATGTCCTCTATTCAAAATTCGAGAATTTACTTCTGACCTTGAGCAAACCATTTAATCTATTGCACCTTAGTTTCTATGTCTGTAAATTGAGGTAATGACACTTCTTTTACCTAATACAGGATTATGTGAAGAATCAAATAACAAGTGTGCATTACAATGTAAACCATACTGTTATGTAGATATAAGAGCTTTATACTGTTATTATAACATTAGTCTTTCACTCATTTTTAATGAGTTTTCCCTCAAATATCTGACTAAACTGATGTGTTTGTAACTTGGGTTGATCAAGTTTTGCCCTTGTCCTCATGTGAAAGTTTTATGTAGATCTCAAATAGACAAAAACTCTGATGGCAACCTTGTAGCTAACAGTTCACTAGAAGACAAGTACCATGAGGACAGAGAAAATGTCTTTCTTGTTCCTCATTTTATTTTTAGTGCTTAGCATAATATCTGACACATAGTAGGTGCTTAATAAATATTTGTTAAATCAATCGATCACTAAACTGATCAGTCAGTTGGTCAGTACTTGGAGGAAACCTACCTTTTCAGAAGGCTGCCTCCTTTCTCACTGCTCCCCATCTGGAAATCCATGCTCTTGTCATACCAGACTATTTGCATTTCTAAGAACATATCATTTACTTTTATCCTTCTGTACCTTGCTTCTATTGCTCTGTCAACTGGAATTTTACCCCTGCTTTTCCAAATGGCAAAATTCTACTTTGCTTTAAGGACCAATCATAAAATAATCTCTTTTTATGTATTATGTGACTAGATGGATTTATTCAGACACTTCAAGACTTAACAATGGCAACGAAAACAAAAACTTAGTTTCCATTGTATCCAAGAGCTACAGAGGGAAATGGGGTAAAATATCTCTGTGTGGTTAGCAGGTTAGCCTTTCAGGATTATTGATTGTTCCACTAAGTGAGCAATTAAAATTAAAACCTAAGAGCTGAATATCCAGATACAAACAAATGCTTATTTGAAATTTTGTAAAGCAAAGACATTAAAACACCTTCTATTCTTCAGCATTTCTTTGAAGGAAAAGTGGGATTCTGAAACTTGGTATATTCAGCTCATCAAATTTACAGACAAATACACATGGCCCCTAGAGAGGAAAGTAACAGGGGCAGGAAGAAATAAGACAAATGTGATCAGATCCAAATTGTGGGGCCTGATCATTTCTCAGAATTTTTAAGAGATTGGCTTCTAATTTTGTTGCAACTATCATAATTAAAGAATTTATGTTGAAATTGTGCAGTCCCTAAGCAATGAAAAAATTAAAGAATCTCCTAATTAAACTGGGTTGGAGGTGGTGGCCTACAACATTTAGAACAAGAAATGGTAGCCATTCCTTTTTGAAATATTCTCCATTGTCTTTATTAAAAGTTCTTCACTCCCTGCTTTCTCTCTCCAAGGTATTCTGAACATGCAGTTATGCTTGCATTAACCATATGTCATATTATAGTGGGGGAGTGAGGAATAAGCATTTTCATTGTTCTTTATGGGCAAAGATGAGTCTCATTATGATTGTATTCCCAATGGTTGGTTTAGTCCTAAAAGTATCTCAAAAGTAGTACATGCCTGAGAAATATTGGCTAGGTATATAGGTTGCAAGTAGGCTCTGTGTTGGTTATTTTATATGTATTATCTTTTATATTTTTACAGTAGTATCCTATGGGGGTAATTACTATTATTATCTTCATTTTAAAAATGAATGAAAAGACCCAAAGAGATTAAGTTCTTGTCCAAGGTCTCAGTTAGTAAGTGGCAGAACCTGTATTTGACCCTAGACAGTTTGACTTTGGAGCCTCTACTTCTGAAAACTTTTGCAATTAAAATGAGGGTTTTAAATACAGCACTCTTGTCTTGAGCATCTCAAGTTCATATTTCAACTGCCAACTTTGCAGATCACTTTTGTGAAAAATAGGATTTGCCGAAACTGTGCAGTGCAGAAGTCTGCTGTTTTCTCTTACATGGCACAGTTATTGCTGTCTCTCAACTTTATTTCTATAGGCAAAATTGAGTCACTTCTTTTAATCTCTTCTTGAAAAGTTAATTTTCAACTCCCAGAAGTACTGTGTTTCTGAAGAGTCAGGGGAAAAAGAGCAAAGCATGAAAGAGGAATTAGAAGAATAGGGTAATTAGAGTAACATGTGGCTGAGCCTTTTTCTATGTGCACAGTTTGGTATGAAGCAGATCCTAGGGGGTCATAGAAGAACCTTGCTTGATGTTTTCTTTGCCTTTCTGAGAAATTTTCCCATCCGTTCTCTCCTTCTTTGAACTCCTGATGTAGGAATCTAGATTACACAATGTAGTGTTAGACTTTGTATTGCCTAGATGTTTCTTAACTGTAAAATTTTCTAAAATTCTAAGGTTTTCAAGAGGGAGAATGTAAGTGACTTGCCTAAGTTCATGTAGCAGGCAAGTGACAGGGCTAGGATCGGAAGACAAGTCTGCTTGTTGTTAGACTAGGAGTTGGGCCACTAGATCAAACTACCTCTTGCCTTCTCAATTTGATTTTTAAAGATCTCTTAAAATATTTATTCTTGCATTTAGCTAACATTTATAGAATGTCTCCTCTGTGCCATGAATGCAGTAGATACTGAGTTACAAAGAATAAGTGATGGTGCCCCCTCAAAGAGTTCAGGAGTAGAGACAAAAAAATTCCCGGAAAACACATCCTCACAGGTGGTGAGCATTAACAGAGATGTATACACAATGCTCCCAGGGCCTCTCTATGTGCCCAGACAATAACCAGAGCAGGAGTTTCCCAGACACATTGGGAGGTAAAGAGCACCCTGGCAGAGGGATGGGCTTTGGCAATGGTGTGCTGCATGAGAGGATGGTGTGGGGAGGAGGTGGGCCACCTGGAGGGAGGCAGCTGCTCAGGGAGTGGTGGACAAAGAGGCTAAAGACTGGACAAGGGCCAAACTGTGAAGGGTGTAATATGGTATACCTAGAAGGACAGACTTTATCCTATGAGCAAATTACTACAGGATTTTAAGCAGGAAAATAATACGATCAGATAATGTTCCCTTTACTGTTTCTAAAACCCCCACATAGAGTCAGGTTGGTGCTGGGAATATAAAGACATGAAGCTAATTGACTTAAAAACAGAAACTAGATCCAATGATAAGTTTCCAATCACATATGCACTTTCTCTTTCAGGAACTTCTGTAAAATAGGATACATTATAAAATTAACATTGTTTTTAGACAACTACAATGCTTTATACATGTGGTGGTTGCTATAAAAGTCACAGACTTTAAAGTAAAGGTATAGTCCATTTATTCTGTCTCTCATTTTTTTTTTTACATTTTTATTAAGATATAATTCATGTACCATAAAATTGACCCTTTTAAACTGTCTACTTCATTGGTTTTTATTTGGGTATGTCTGTAAAGCTGTACGTCCATCACCACTAATTCCAGAACATTTTCATCACCCCAAAAGAAACCCTGTACCATGAGCAGTCACACCCTATTCTCTGCCCCCTCTCCTAGCTCCTAACAACCACTAATATACTTTCTGTAGATTTTTTTCTAGAGATGAGCCTATTCTGGACCTACATATAAATAGAATCATACAATTTGTGGTCTTGGTGAATGGCTTCTTTCACTTAGCCTTAATGTTTCAAGGTCCAGCCATGTAGGAGTGTGTATACTTCATTCCTTTTTATGGCAGAATAATATTCCATTGTGCGTGCGTGTGTGTGTGTGTGTGTGTGTGTGTGTGTGTACAGTTGACCCTTAAGCAACACAGGTTTGAACTGTTTTTAGACAACTAAATAAGTGAGTGCACTTATACATAGATTTTTCATAGTACAGTACTGTAAATGTATTTTTTCTTTCTTAAGATTTTTTTTTTTTTTTAAGTAGGCTCCACACCCAGCATAGAGCCCAATATGGAGCTTGAACTCATGACCCTGAGATCAATATCTGAGCTGAGATCAAGAGTTGGACTGTTAACTGACTGTGCCACCCAGGCTCCCCAAGATCTTCTTAATAACATTTTCTTTTCTCTAGCTTACTTTTTTGGGAAGAATACAGTATATAATACATGTAACCTATAAAATATGTATTGTTTATATTATTGGTAAAGCTTCCAGTCAACATTAAGTGATTAGTGGTTCAGTTTTGAGAGTGTCAAAAGTTATAGATGAATTACTTATTTTGTGGGGGGTCAGCACCCCAACCCTGCATTGTTCAAGAGCCACCTGTGTATGTATGTATGTATGTATACACACACGCACACACACACGCCATATTTGTTTTCTCCACTCATCAGTTAAACTGACATTTGGGTTGTTTCCACTTTTTGGCTATTATGAATAACATCACATCTCTATATAAGTTTTTGTGTGGACTTATGTTTTCAGTTCCCTTGGGTATGTGCCTAGGAGAGAATTGCTAGGTCATATGGTAACTCTGTGTTTAACCTTTTAAGGAACTGCCCGACAATTTTCCACATCATCTGCATCATCTTACATTTCCACCAGCAATATACAAAACTTTGATTTCTCCATATCCTTGCTAACACTTGTTATTATTTATCCTTTCTTCATGTGCAGTGGTTCTCCACTTGGCACAAACACCAGAATCTTACTATAATACTGCCCTACATGCATGCACATAGATGAAGTAGAAGTGTAGAAAGAGACAGCATGGATTGATTAGTGGAAGATGCTCAAAAGGAACTTCAGAGATACATATTGAGCACTCAGTGATCAGAGGTTTGACAGTGGATATTTCAAACTCACCTTGGCCTTCATTTCCCTTTGGGTTATTTCCTTATGTACTGCTTATATCCTACATTCCCTTCTATAGATAGTGCCATATAGTAATATTCTCCATTTTTTAAAAAAGATTTTATTTATTTATTTGACAGAGAGAGGCACAGCGAGAGAGGGAACACAAGCAGGGGGAGTGGGAGAGGGAGAAGCAGGCTTCCTGCTGAGCAGGGAGCCCGATGTGGGGCTCGATCCCAGGACCCGGAGATCATGACCTGAGCCGAAGGCAGACGCTTAACGACTGAGCCACCCAGGCGCCCAATATTCTCCATTTTTTAAGAGTATTTTTATAGACTTCTTTTGTGATTATAGTATAAATTAAGATCCTTTATTTTTCTTGGGCTTGCTCTGTAGATGTTTAAAAATTGAACTTTTGTCTTATCTGTGATACTTGGATATTAAACATCTCAGGGGATGTTGCAAAGCTAGGTTTTATAAATGACACCAATGTATTATAAGCCCCTGTCCTTATCTGGGGCCTTTTCCAGGTAATAGACAAGGCCATTTATCTCAAGTTGCCAAGAATCCATAGCAAGAAAGTAACATTCTAAGATGAGATTCACAGAGAGACATCAAAGTGTGATTTTGCCTCTTTCAATAATATTCCTCATTGCTTACTCAATGATTGAATTGCTATGGCAGAAGAAAGGGTGTTTGCTGCTCTGGGAGGAGATTAGGAAATAGGCTGCAGTTTGGTGATATAATAGATGCCATCAGTGTTCCATCCTTACGTGTTGGATGCAGACCAGCCCGAGGTATAGATGCCTACATTTGTATCTCTTTTTCTGAAGGCTTTTCTCACCTTAGTTCACTTACCTGCCTGCAGGCCAGAAATACTAGAGAATTAACACTCCAGGAACAGTCCCTAACCAGTGAGTTGGTGCTATGTATTAGTTTCCTCTTCCTGCTATAACAAATTACTGCAAACTCAGTGGCTTAAAACAATACAGATTTATTATCTTATAGTCTGGATATCGGAAGTCCAACACTGGTCCCATGGGGCTAAAGTCAAGGTATCAGCAAGGCAGTGTTCCTTCTAGAGGATCTAAGGGAAAATCTGTGTCCTTGCTTTTTCCAGCTTCCAGAATTGTTTGGCTTGTGGCACATCATTTTGACCTCTGCTCCCGTGGTCACATTTTCTTCTCTAACTCTGATCCTCGTGCTTCCTTTTTATCATGACCCTTCTAATTACTTTGGGTTTGCCAGGATAATCTCCCCATTCCAATATCCTTAACCTAATCACATCATTGAAGTCCCATTTGCCTTGTAAGATATACAGACTCTGGGAATTAGGATCTGGATATCTTTGGGGGTCATTATTTACCTCGGTGTATAAACACCCCAGTTTCCTCACTCTTTGAGTGGGAGAACTCTAAGCGTATGTTCTACACAGTGCCCAGAGTTTCCAGTGGGATTGAGCTCTATCTATTCACGTTGGTTACTAGCTTAATGACAAACTCTTTTCTAGTTTTTTTCCATTTCCTGTTCCACTGCTCCCCTATTTCCTGGAATAACCTCCCAAATTCAGATACTTGCATTCAAGTTTGCTTGTAGCTCAATTATTTAACTTCTGTAAACCCTTAAGAGAGTGAATTTCTTTGAGTTCTCCAAGAATGATGGGAACAAACTAAAAGGATACAAGAAACAGCTGGGACAACTGGAGCATCAAAATAAATAATGATCATAAAGGATTACAACCTATTGAATAAATAGGTTGAATAAAATAAGATAAATAAAAAGATAAATAAGATAAAATAAAATCAGAATCCACGAGTCCATTGATAAATAAAAGCAACAACAACAGACAAGAAGTGGAAACTCTTCATTATAGTCAAATGTTATACATGTGGAAGGGAGGATGGAATTATAAATCATTATTTGGCAAACACAATAATAAATGATCCAAGCAAGAATATTCAATGGATGCTAAAACCAGGGAGTAAAAGGGAGAATAACAGGAATTAACATAATCTCCAAGTGTTTTCCTACAAGCAAGATCATTATAAAGGGTAAATGAGTAACTATGGTGGAAAAAGCTGGTAGACATTATCTTAACCACATGATATAATTGGTTAATGGGATGTATTCATAGCATGCGCCTTCTGATATATTGAAAAGAGCTCAACATCACTTCTATGGTATTCCAGCCCAAAGTGCATAACTTGGATCTAATCATGAAAAGAGGGAGGTTTATAAAATAACTGTCTGGTCCTATTCAAAAATGTCTGTGTCATGAAACGCAAGGAAAGATTAAAGAACTATTGCAGATTAAAGATATGAAAAACTAAATGAAGCATGTGATCTTGGATTTTTGTTTTGCTCTACATAACATTATTAGGGCAATTGGAAAAATCTGAGTAAGGGCTATAGATTTATAGTATTTTATCAACATTAAATTGTCTTGATTTTGTAAATTGTACTAAGGTCATGTACAAGAATATTCTTATTTTTCTATGTTTAGAATACCTAAAAGAATATTCTGATTTTTAGGAAATGCATACTGAATTATTTAAGGATAAAAGGACATCACATCTGAAACTTATTCTTAAAACAGTTCAGTAAAGGGGGGTTGGGATATAAAACATATATAATAAAATGTTATCATTTGGAGAATCTGGATAAAAGTATCTGGAAATTCTTTGTACTATTCTTGCAACTTTCATGTATGCCTTAATTATGAGAAATTTTTAAAAAGTAAAAAAGTATAAGGGCTTTAAATCATTGAGTCATTGCCCTGCTTGCCAGCAGGCTGCTATCTTATCATTATAAGTAAAACGTCCTCAGCATTCTTTTTTTAAAAATATTTTATTTTAGTTTAGTTTAGTTTTTAAAGATGTATTTATTTATTTGAGAGAGAGAGAGAGAGTTTGAGTAGGGGGAGGGGTAGAGGGGGAGGGAAAAGAGAAAGAGAATCTCCAGCAGACTCCCCACTGAGCATGGAGCCCAATGCCGGGCGGGGTTCCATCCCATGACCCTGAGATCATGATCCTGAGATCATGACTTGAGCTGAAATCAAGAGTTGGATGCTCAACTGACTAAGCCACCCAGGTGCCCCTAAAATGTCCTCAGCATTCTTAAGTCACAGTGTCTCTGTCTTCACTGTGTCCCAAGGATGTGTTGACTATTGAGTAGAGTTTCTGATCCTTTAACAGAGCACTGGATTTAGAATCAAAAAACTGTAATTTGAATTCTGGCTCAATAGTTGTGAGACCTTAGAAAAGTCATTTTAATTTTCTTGGCTTCAGACCATGTCTGGAATTTTAAAGGTTTGAATTAAGTGATTCTTCTTCATCCCTTCCAGAACACTCTATGATTTTCTCATGTCCTTTGAATATTTAAATAACTGAATCTATTCTTCTGGATGTGGTTCATGATGACTGCTCCTTATAATAAATTCCACTTGATGTAACTACTGTGAATTTCCATCAAAGGAATTTCCAATGTAGGGTCATTTGTTTGTCTGTTGTTGTAAAGAAGATAAAGCCAGCTGAAACATTCAACAAAATTATTCAGTTTGTGATTCCATTTACTAGATTTCTCACATAGGAATTTTTATAAGTTTAGGTGAACAAACTTCATATTAATGACTATTGGGAACAATTTTCTTGGTGTAACAAATAAGCCCTTTTACTGAGTTGGGATTAAGCTGGTTTGCTTCCAGAACCTCCAGGCATGCGTGAGCTGCCAACTTATGCTGAAGGATAGAATGAACAGTCTAAGCTAGGAACAGGGGCTCTGAACTCAGCTACAGCATCAACCCCACAGCTGCTTTCTTCCTTGATATTTGGCTGGTCATTGCCCTTCCTCTTTCTTAAATAGAGGTAATGAGGCTTGAACCTCTCTCTTGCCTCTCAGGAGTGCTGCAGTGATGAATGAGCATGCCATTTGCAAACTGCTGTGAGTCTTCTGCTAGGGAGATATTTAAGTAACAAAGCATCCTCATCAGACTACAGTTGGTTCTCACTACAAAGCCAACACCAAGGGATTTTTCATATTAGCATGATCTGGATTGTATTGTTATTTGTTTTTTGGGTTTTTTTTAGTTTTTTTTTTTATTCTTATGTTAATCCCCATACATTACACCATTAGTTTTAGATGTAGTGTTCCATGATTCATTGTTTGTGCATAACACCCAGTGCTCCATGCAGAATGTGCCCTCCTCAATACCCACCACCAGGCTAACCCATCCTCCCAGCCCCCTCCCCTCTAGAACCCTGTTTGTTTTTCAGAGTCCATCGTCTCTCATGGTTCATCTACCCCTCCGATTTACCCCGCTTCATTCTTCCCCCCCCGCTACCTTCTTCTTCTTCTTCTTCTTTTTTTTTTTCTTAACATATATTGCATTATTTGTTTCAGAGGTACAGATCTGAGATTCAACAGTCTTGCACACATCACAGCGCTTACCAGAGCACATACCCTCCCCAGTGTCTATCACCCAGTCAGCCCATCCTTCCCACCCCACCCCCCACTCCAGCAACCCTCAGTTTGTTTCCTGAGATTAAGAATTCCTCATATCAGTGAGATCATATGATACATGTCTTTCTCTGTTGACTTATTTCGCTCAACATAATACCCTCCAGTTCCATCCACGTCATTGCAAATGGCAAGATCTCATTCCTTTTGATGGCTGCATAATATTCCATTGTATATATATACCACATCTTCTTTATCCATTCATCTGTCGATGGACATCTTGGCTTTTTCCACAGTTTGGCTATTGTGGACATTGCTGCTATAAACATTGGGGTGCACATACCCTTTCGGATCCCTATTTTTGTATCTTTGGGGTAAATACCCAGTAGTGCAATTGCTGGATCATATGGTAGCTCTATTTTCAACATTTTGAGGAACCTCCATACTGTTTTCCAGAGTGGCTGCACCAGCTTGCATTCCCACCAACAGTGTAGGAGGGTTCCCCTTTCTCTGCATACCCGCCAACATCTGTCGTTTCCTGACTTGTTAATTTTAGCCATTCTGACTGGTGTGAGGTGGTATCTCATTGAGCTTTTGATTTGGATTTCCCTGATGCCGAGCGATGTTGAGCACTTTTTCATGTGTCTGTTGGCCATTTGGATGTCTTCTTTGGAAAAATGTCTGTTCATGTCTTCTGCCCATTTCTTGATTGGATTCTTTGTTATTTGGGTGTTGAGTATGATGAGTTCTTTATAGATTTTGGATACTAGCCCTTTATCTGATATGTCATTTGCAAATATCTTCTCCCATTCTGTAGGTTGTCTTTTGGTTTTGTTGACTATTTCCTTTGCTTTGCAAAAGCTTTTTATCTTGATGAAGTCCCAATAGTTCATTTTTGCCCTTGCTTCCCTTGCCTTTGGCGATGTTTCTAGGAAGAAGTTGCTTCGGCTGAGGTCAAAGAGGTTACTACCTGTGTTCTGCTGTAGGATTTTGATGGACTCCTGTCTCACATTGAGGTCTTTCAACCATTTGGAGTCTATTTTTGTGTGTGGTGTAAGGAAATGGTCCAGTTTCATTCTTCTGCATGTGGCTATCCAGTTTTCCCAACACCATTTGTGGTGTTGGGAAAAGAGACTGTCTTTTTTCCATTGGACATTCTTTCCTGCTTTGTCAAAGATGAGTTGACCATAGAGTTGAGGGTCCATTTCTGGGCTCTCTATTCTGTTCCATTGATCTATGTGTCTGTTTTTGTGCCAGTACCATGCTGTCTTGATGATGACAGCTTTGTAATAGAGCTGGAAGTCTGGAATTGTGATGCCGCCGGCTTTGCTTTTCTTTTTCAACATTCCTCTGACTATGCGGGGTCTTTTCTGGTTCCATACAAATTTTAGGATGATTTGTTCCATTTCTTTGAAAAAAGTGGATGGTATTTGATGGGGATTGCATTGAATGTGTAGATTGCTCTAGGTAGCATTGACATCTTCACAATATTTGTTCTTCCAATCCATGAGCATGGAACGTTTTTTCATTACTTTGTGTCTTCCTCAATTTCTTTCATGAGTATTTTATAGTTTTCTGAGTACAGATCCTTTGTCTCTTTGGTTAGATTTATTCCTAGGTATTTTATGGTTTTGGGTGCAATTGTAAATGGGATCGACTCCTTAATTGCTCTTTCTTCTGTCTTGTTGTTGGTGTATAGGAATGCCACTGATTTCTGTGCATTGATTTTATATCCTGCCACTTTACTGAATTCCTGTATGAGTTCTAGCAGTTTTGGGGTGGAGTCTTTGGGGTTTTCCATATAAAGTATCATATCATCTGCAAAGAGTGAGAGTTTGACTTCTTCTTTGCCAATTTAGATGCCTTTGATTTCTTTTTGTTGTCTGATTGCTGTGGCTAGGACTTCCAATACTATGTTGAATAGCAGTGGTGATAGTGGACATCCCTGCCA